>NW_022900928.1:52426006-52461576 GCF_012274545.1 Fukomys damarensis
ACTATTTTATGGGTAGATCACTTTGTATTTGATTAAGTAGTTTTATTAATAAAGTTTTCAAATGTAAAATTTCAGGCTTTATGGTGTGCCTAAATTTTATATGCTCAATTGTTAAAGAATAATTGCTATACTTAGATGTTTTAAGTGAAAGTTTAGAGATTTGATTTCAAATGTAATTTCTTATTTATAAGGAAAGATTATTAAGTTTCAGTAATTCTTTTGCAATGTATAAACTTTAAATTAGTAGTTTACAAAGGTGAATTTGTGAAAGTAGTGTTGATTTGAAGATTTAAATTAGAGCAATCCTCAAAACTTTTAGGCCTAATATAATCCTACAGTGCAAGATAAAAATGCTGGCAAAATCCACTACATTTTACTACTAGTATTTCTTTAAATAGTGGTACCAGCTCCAAAGTTTTTAACGTCTGTAATTCTGATTTAATTTTGATATTCTGGAACTATTTGAGAATGACATTATGTGATATGGATTGAAGTACCTGAAATACAAAGACACATGCTCACATAAAAGTACTGGATAGCTAAAGTGGAAACCTGTAATGATTTCCCATCAAGTTTTTTTGAGCTATAAAACTTTCCTAGTTTTACAATCTTCTTCCTGTCTTGTCTGTGCTGTCATCCCATCTCATGCATGTTGCTTCCATTGTTGAACCTACATGTGAAGTATGTGTCTAAGGGAAGGAACAACACAGGTAATATGATTTTCTACTGCTGCCATAAATTTATCAGCTTAGAAACAACACCTATTTATTATCATTGCCTGCTTGCAACATTTACTAGTCTAAATCTGTGTTGGCCATTGGAACTCTTCCAAGGGAGACTGAGAAAAATCCACTTCCCAAAGTCACTCAGGTTTAGTCCCATGGCATTGTAGGACTGAGGTTCCTATTTCCTTTCTGCTTGTTGTCATTCTCCGGCTTTAGAGGCAGCTTGTATTCTTTGATATAAAGCCAGGAATAACAAACTGATTCCTTTCATGCTTCACATCTCTCCTCTCTTTTGTTGCATCTATGACTCCAAGCAGTGAAACAGCACTACTTTTTAGGGCACAAATGATTAGATTAGCCAGAGAAGCAATGTCCCTTCATAATAGTATCAAGTTTACTGTTTGATCGAATAATCAAGGCTTCAGAACCTTAAAAAAGGTATCTTTAAAATTTTGCTTGCCACAAAATTTCTTTTTGTTTGATTCCAGTGTTGAGGTTTACTCTGTTTTAAAAAGGTGTTTCCCCATTTTATTGGCTCATGTTTTGGGGTTAATAGGTTGTTATTTTTCCTTTTTATTGACATTTGTGGCTCATTTTGATAGTTGCCTTTCCTGAGAAAGGGAAGGTAATTTTGTATAACTGACATAATCCTTTGTGATGGAGGATATGATGACTGAGGAAAAATGAATCTGTTATACTTACAACCTGTAGTAAGTTAATATTAATTTGGTACTTTCTTTACTGAGGTACCTGAGAAGTACAAGAGTGTTACTTTTTAATTTATAAACTGCAAAATATTTCTTTTTTGTTATCTCAGGATTTTATCTAAGTAAAATAAAATGCAATAAAGTGATGTTATTCCTTTGTCATTTTTAGCTCTTTTTTTCTTCTTTTAAAAGAAATATGTTTGTCTAAAAGGACCATGTTCAAAATACAAGATCCCCATGGTTTCACAGTGCAATTAACTTTATTTTTTTACATTCTAGCTTTATTAAATAGTTTTTAATGATTTGCCCTGGCATTATTCATGGTATCCCAAGTCAGAATTATTTGGGTTAGTAAGATAAATGAATATATTCAGTTTGTTTAACTGCAATGACAATATATTGGAATTTGATGGATGAATGACCAGTATGTAATTCCAAGTAATGCTAATGGCACTTTTGTCATATTAAAAGGAGGATTGCAAGTTCAAGTCCATAGTATTGACTTAGCAAGTCCTTGTCTCAAAAAATGACAAGGTCTGGGGATATAGCTCAGGGTGTAGGCCCTGAGTTCACTGCCTAGAACTGAAAATAAAAATTTCTAATTCAGAATGTTCCCTTGCTTTCAAATATTGTGTAAAATGAATAAACATAGGTTTATCTTTTATGGCAAAATTAGGTATTATAGTTGAATTAAATTAGCCTCAATATAAAATGGTAAACAAAACAAAATTACACCTTCCCTTAGGAAGTTTACACTCTATTTGTTAAGGAATGACAACATGGCAATCTGCATTTTATCTTTTTATATTGGTATATATTTTCCAAGTAAATTATGTTTCAGTAGTTATTTCATATGAAAGTATCTTTATTATGTTTTGATATTTTAATCATATGGGATACTAATTACACAATCAGAAGATTGAGGAATAAAAAGGACATAAGAAACACCTGTTAGTCCATTGTTCAGAGTTAGTAGCATTTCTATGTATATCTTTCTATTCTTTTTATGCATCTAGATCTATATACATTATAGTGTGGAATCATGTTCCTATCCTCTTAAATAATCTTTTTTCATTTTTGTAACTTTAGTTCCTTTATGGCTGTTGAGAATTACACATGCAGACTCCTGTTGAAAACTTGATGTCTTTCCCGTTTTTAGCTAATATCAACAGCTACAGTGGAAGCATTTGTACCTGCTTGTCTGTCCATATGCTGAATTATTTCTTAAATAATTTTAGTTGCTGAGTGAAGGCCATGCACATTTTTGAGAGTTAGAGATACTTTATTAAATAACATAATATATTTAATTGGCCTGAATATTTATTGAGTGTATGAATAAATGAATGCGCTTGAATGGATAAAAATATTTCTCATTACACTTCTATAGGTACAAAATATTTTGTTTTTATTCTTGAAACTATGTGATTGTTAGCAATTTAAATTTAGTTAAAAATAAAAGTTGTGGGCTGGAGATTTAGCTCAACGGTAGAGCATTTGTGTAGCATGTGGAAGGCCCTAAGTTTAATCCCTAGTACTGCTAAAGACATAAAATTAATAAAATAAGCCTCTAGAAGCAGTGTATCAATTTCAAATGACTATTGATGATCAGTTTCACTTGGTAGAAGGACTATTTCTTTCTTTGAAAATTCTTTCTTCCCATTATAGTTTGCCGTTGTGGAGAATACAGAATGATGTTTCAGGCATGAAATGTTTTTCACACCTCGAAATACCTTTTTTCACCATTTGGATGACATTGAATGTATAAAGTCATTGCTACAAAAGTCTTTAAGAATGTGTATTTTTGAGGTGCAATCTTGTCTATTTCTACTTTTAAAAATTATTTTTATTAGTATATGTTTGCAGTAAATAATGATTACATTCACCATAGGAAGTGGTACATATACATAACATATCTTAATTCTTTTTTTTTATCCCTTCTCCCCTTCTTTCCTCTCCCCTCTATCTCTTGATCCTCTTCCATTTTGCACATATCTCTGTTTCCTTTATAGCAACTCAACTCATAATAGCTAAATCTTGAAAGCTCCCTATATGTCCATCAACAGATGAATGGGTAATGGAAATGTAATATTTACACAGAGTGAAGTGCTGGTCCACCATAAAAGGATAAAGTTGAGTCATTTGTAGGAAAATGGATGCACCCTGAGACCATAATGTTAAGTGAAATAAATCACACAAGCTTAAATATTTCTCTTACATGAGAAGCCCAAAATATAAATTAAAGAGCAAAATAAAAGATATTCATTTCTACTTTTGAGAACATGTGGAAATGCTTCTTGCCTGTTCAGTCATTTTGTTGGACATTAGATCCTCCTAATCCTTTTTTTATTTTAAACTTTATTTGGTATTCTTTTTATTTCACTTCAGACCAGTAAAGCAGAATATACAACAGAAATTCCAACAAGTTCTTAATTGAAACAGGCCTTTTTCTTAAATATATTAATCATACAAAATATTCAAGTTTTAGCAGAAGAGATTTAAGAATAATAGGAAAATTATAATTTTTTATTCAAGTAACACTACAAAGTAGTTGTTGAGGGCTGGAGAGTAGAAAGCGCACAGATGAATTGTGTTTGAATACAATAAGCAGTTAGCAGCTGGATACCCTTTGGCAAGACATTCAACTTCTTTGAGTATTATTAGTTTTCTTACGTGTAAATTAACATAACAGTATTTGTTTTTCATGGTTATTGTATTGTTTAGAAATCAGGTAAAGTACTTGATATATTGCTTAGCATAGAGTAGGTGATGGATGAATGGTATTTTTGAGAATTCTTACAGTTTACTTGCTCCTAAAGGACCTCTAGATTATTCTATCCTATTTTACAATTGAGAATGAAGGCATTAATGGCTTTTAGTGATTTGTATAAGCATATTCACTAATAAATATAAACTGACAATGGCATATTTCCATTACATCATGGAACCCTGACAGACAATGGCATATTTCTACCTCCAAACTAATCATTATTTTCATTTTCTATTCTGTTTATTATTATGATGAGCACAAGAGCTATCTTGTATGACAGTAGAATTGTTTATCCTGATGTCGTAGTAACTTTCCACAATGGTGGAACCCAATACCCAAAACCCACAGTTTAAAGGAGGAGAGGTTTATTTTGGCTATAGTTGGCTGCCTCCAAGGCATTTTGGAGGAAAAGCTGCTCATATCATGGTCAGGAAGCAGAGAAAGAAAGTAGGAGCTAGAGAGAGAGAGAGAGAGACACACCCTTCCAGGTCATGCCTGAAATGACCCACTTCTGACCAGATCCCAACTTGTACTAGTGCCTGCATCACTTTCCAGAAGCCCCACCACTGAGGTCGTGAGAGTTTGGAGGTGGTTCTTGATTCATAACATAATAGTACATGATTTAGAACCAAATTTCCCCATATATGTGGCACAGAGAAGGAACCTAGCTAGCATATAAAGCACTACATTGTATTAGATATATAGTTAGAAGGGTTCAGTCTTCTCTTGTAGGGAGAGAAATATAATGGACCCTTAAGTTACAACTGGCTTGACATATAAACAACTTAGGTTAATTAGGTTAGTAGAAGATTCATCTGCCTGTTGTTATCTATAGCATGTAACCAGGTAAATACCCAGGTCTCAGATATATTGACTTAACACCAACCAGCCCTTGGGAACTGATCATGTTCATAAGTTAAGGGTCCGCTGTTTACAGTGAGAACGCAATGCTGTCTATGTATTTCTTCAGCTATTAAATGTGGCATTCAGGGTAACTAGTTAGTATCATTATGATTAGAAGATAAACATTTAAAGCATTTAGAATAATGATTGGCACATCGATCCAAGTGCAGTGGTGTATGCTGTAATCCTAGTACTTCTCAGGAGGTTGAGGCAAGCGGATCACTATGAGTTGGAGGCCATCCTTGGCTACATAGTGAGTTCAAGACCAATGTGAACTGCATGGTGAGACCTTGCCTCAAAAAAACAAAAAACAAAAACAAAACAAAAAAGGTTGGTATCCTAAGCATTTAATAAATATTATTTATAACTACTATTAGTAATGTGAATGCTTTTAGACTGAAAAATTTTGAATATATAAGGTCAAAAATTACCAAGGTATTCTGTATTATATATATCATGCAATTATTTTAAAAGGCCTTTTGTGATGCATGTTGCTTTTTATTTTTTAATTCCTTCACTATGTCTTGTAGGGTTGAAACAGTTATCCCCACTTCCTCTAAATCTCAAACGTTTATACAAAGAGACACTGGAAACTGAACCCATTTTGATAATTATTTCCCCGGGTGCTGATCCTTCTCAGGAACTTCAAGAACTTGCTAATGCTGAAAGAAGTGGAGAACGTTATCACCAGGTGAATCCAAATTTCCTTGCTGTTTTTGTTCCTTCCATTGCTATTCCTGTTGCAATAGATCCTATTAATGAAATGGGCCTTTTTTTTGTTGTGCTAGGCCAAATAATTCCTTGAAAGGTGTCTTATGTTCCAGTCGTCAGAACTTGTGAATAATTGTATGGCAAAAACTCTACAGATGTAGTTAAAGAATCTTGTGAAGGGAAAAGTAGCCTCTATTATCCAGGTGGGCCTACTGATAATCACAAGCGTCTATATAAGAGAGAGGCAGGCCCGTGCAAGTGAGATATAAGACAGGAAGACGGAGGTAAAGGTCAGAGAGGAAAGAAGATATTGTGCTACTGGCTTTGAAGGTGGATTAAGTTGCCATAAAGAAAGGTAAATTGCTCCCAGAAGCTAGAAAAGGCGAGGAAAAGGTTTTCTTGCAGATAGTCTCGAACAAAAATAGCCATATATTATTACATTTGTTTTCAAATTCAGACACCTCAATTTTAGATTTGTGAAGAACTCCAAAAGTCTAAAATAATAATTTGAGTTAAACTACTAAATTTGTGGTAACTTGATAGAGCAGCAATAGGAAATTAATACACTTGCGTACATTTTAAGAATATCTTTTAAAATTTTACTTGGATGCCTTTACAATAAATTGTAAGATTTACTGGCAAAATCTTAACCTAAAGTGAAAGAAATGCATTATTTTGTTATTTTTTCCCCGTTAAGTTTATTGGTACATTTAAAGCAAACAATACAGTTATATTTATCATTGGGATCTTGTACCTTTACATGATAGGTCTTGGTTCTTATTTTTTCCCCATACCCCTGGCCCTCCCTTCACCCCCTACACCTTTCCCTATTTACAAAGACTTTATTTCCAGTTCTTCCTTTTTTTCCACATTTTTTCTTTTCCCTTATTTCCTTTCCCCTTCCCACTTCCCCATTAGCCATTTTCTTCCTCTGTCACACTATCAATTCTACCATTTAAACCTTATTTACACTTTCAGTTTTTCACACCAGAGAATCTATTCAGTATTCACTCATGTGTCCTATTTGTTTCACTGAAGAGTATAGTATAGCCTCAGTGTGCGTCCATTTAGCTATAAATGTCTCTAGTTTCTCATTCTTTGTGGCTGAGTAAGTACTCTACTTTATAGAAAAACCACATCTTTTTTATCTAGCCTCCAAGTGGCTGGTGCAACCACTGTGGAAATCAATATGGAGATACCGCAAAGAACTAAGCATCCATGTTTGTAGAGGCACAGTTTGTAATAGCTAAAACTTAGAAACAACCCAAATGCCCATCAACTGGAAATACATTATTTTGAGTAAAATTTATCAATATATGTTTTCTTGAAAAGAAGCTTTTATTTGTTCAGATTACCTGTTTTCTACAAATGAGTTTGAAATTTAAATTTATCTTCAGTTTTTGGCAAGTTTATAAACCTTTTTGGTGAGGAAAATAACTAGTGATTTAAAAACCCGACTATTTCTAGCTGGAAAAAGTTGAAAAGCAAGAATTTCAGAAAGCAAAACACAAATAATGGATAAAAAGATAGCAAAGCAGTTGAGCACAAATGAACAGATTTTCACCTATTCTAGGGCATTCCATTCAATCATTGGTATGGTATATTATTATATTACAACAGTATTGCATTATCAGTGAAGTATTTGATGGCAAAGCACCCTTTTCTACAGGTTGTATCTGTTAGTGGTGACTTGAGCAGCAAGATTATGCATATGAAATTTTAAATTCATTTTCTTGGAGATGATTAATTCCTCATATTAGTTTGGTTTTTCTTCAAAAGTTTATATTAAATCCAGTAAGGGAAGTTTATAGTTTATCATTTTTATTACTCTTACAATGTTACAATGTGTTAGCAAATCTTTTAGCTTAATTTTTTGTTTTTGTAGGTTGCCATGGGTCAAGGTCAAGCTGATTTAGCAATTCAGATGTTAAGAGAATGTGCTCACAATGGAGACTGGCTCTGTTTGAAAAACTTACATCTTGTGGTATCTTGGCTGCCAGTTCTGGAAAAGGTAGATTCAGATAAATATGGTATAAATTACGTATATACTGTATAAGTTCAGTGATCTTTAAAAAGCATTCATATTCAAATTTCATGCATTATGTTTTTGAAAATTAGTAATTGTTAAATAATTTTAAACATGTATTTATTTCCATTAAAAATACATTAGCGCAAAACAAGATGGGTCTCTTAATAGGAAGTTTATGAAATGTCTTTTAAGCACATCTAAGTGAAGCTAAGAATTATTAATAAAGGTTGAAAGTGAACCTTATAAAAAAATGTAAAAGAAAATAGTGGACACTTTAGATGACTATTTAGAAAACCTATTTATACTAGTGTGGTTTCATGTTAGAAAGATATGGTCTTGAGGAGAGATGACTCCAAGGCAGTGTTCCTTATCGATGATTGTAATTTAGCTAAGTGTAGTCAAAGAATGCTTGTTATGGCTATTTGCAATAGCTCAGGTAGAGATACAGTGTTATAGATGTACATGTCAAGTTCAAGGACTGAACAGATGCCCTTGACAGTAATGTTAGACAGGGAAATGGGGGAAAGGTGCAATTAGGTGACTTGGAATGACTTAGGTTATTGAGGACCCTGAGAATTGAGCAGAATACAATGTTTGCATCCTGCCACTTAGCAAGGAGAAGTCTGTGGCAGGATGGTTAGTAATTAATTAATTGAATCACTCTGGCAATACTAATTTACAAAATAGAACCAGAATAGATTGAGGGCACCCTATCCTGCTTCTGAGGTGTTGAAAATTTGTGCAGTCCTTATATAAACTGACAGGTAGCATTGTGCACAAAACAGATACTCAGTAATTCTTGTCATGACCTCACGCCTGAGTGGATGAATTAATGGGCTTTGATGTTTCATTACTTGTAATCAAAAGATATAGATTATGGAACTGAACTACATATGAATATATAATGATTTTATTGTTTTCTATAAAAATCACTTGTGTCTTAATAAAAAATTCATACTTGAGTCATATATTTTAATGTTTTCATTAATTTCTATTGGTACATGTTTGCCATGCACAATGATCACATTCATCATAGAGAATTATTTGTACCTATATGTAATATATCTTAATTCTTCTTTTCTTTCCCATTCCCCTCCCTCTCTCCAACTCTTGCTCCACTCCTCATTTATAAAAGTTTAGTTTGTTTTTTTTCTTTTACCTTTTTTTAATCCCTATTCTCTTTGCTCACTCCCCTCCCTTGTTCACCTTCCTATTTGAATACGTTCTTCCTACTTTCCAATATCCACCCTCCGTTTTACTCATTGCCCTCTTGGGTTTTCTCACATAAAGGAAATAATGTGATATTTAAATGTGTACAATTTATTTCACTTAAATTATGGTCCTAAGGTGCATCTATTTACTGAAAAATGTCTCAAGTTCATCCTTCTTGGTGATAAAGTAGTATTCTATTATATATAAAAACCACATTTTCTTTATCCATGGATGGTCATATGGGTGGGCTGTTTCCAAGATTTAGCTACTATAAACTGTGATGCTATAAATGTGGGTATGCATATAAGGCTGTGATAATGATGCTTTTAACTCTTTTGGGAATATACCTAGAAGAGAAATAGTTGGGTCAAATGGAACCTGTAGTTTTAGTTTTTTGAGGAATATCCACACTGATTTCCAGTGTGCACAGGTTTACACTCCCACCTACTTTGGAGAAGCACTCATTTTTGCCACATCCCTGCTATTATTTGTTATTGAGTGATTTCTTGATGATAGCTATTCTTTTTGGAGTGAGATGGAATCTTAATGCAGTTTTGATTTACATTTCTGTAATGACCAGTGCTGTTGAACATTTTTTTTTTCATATATTTGCTGTTTGTACTTCATCTGAGAAATGTATTTATTTCACATGCCTGTTTTGGATTGGGTCTTTAAATTTGGAGAAGTTTCTTTCTTTCTTTTTTTTTTTTTAGTTCTTTATATATTTTATTTTTTGTTTTATTATGTCTTTTGTTTTTTTGAAGTTATTTGTAGATTTTAGATTTTAGTCCTTTGTCTGAGGAGTAGCTGGTAAAAATTTTTTCCATTCTTTAGGTTGTCTCTTCACTCTGTGGGTGGTTCATTTTGCTGTACAAAAGTATTTTAATTTGATGTGATCCCAGTTATTTGTAATATTTCCTTTGTGATTGAGGTTTTGTTCATAAAATCTTTGCCTGTACCTATGTCTTGAAAAGTTTTACACATTCTGTTTTCCAGCAAATTAAGTGTTTATGTTTTAATATTCAGATCTTTGTTCCATTTGGATTTTAGTTTGGTGCATGGGTCAAAATATGAGTTTAGGTTTACTCTTTGGCATGTGGAAGGCCAGTTTTCCCAGCACTGTATAAAGAGGTCATCTTTCTTTCAGTGATGGTCTTTGTCCCCTCTGTGAAAGATAAGATAGCTGAGTGTACTTGGAGCTGTATCCACATCTTCTGATCTATTCCATGGATCCTTGGGTCTCTTTCTATGCTAGTACCATGTTGTTTTTGTCATGGTAGCTTTGTAATATATTTTCAAATCAGGGTTGCTTTTGCTAATCTAGGTTTCTTCTGGTTCCATATGAATTTTAGAATTATTTTCTCTAGTTCTGTGAGATATGCTATTGGTATTTAGATTGAGCTTGTATTAAATCCATATAACAGTTTTGGAAGTATGCCCCGGCCAGCAGGGCTTGTAATTAAGAGCTCGAGAAGGGGAGATACCTGGAAATAGGACAAAAGAGGCGCAGAGAGAAGGAGACCAAGCAGAGGTGGTTCCATATGAATTTTAGAATTATTTTCTCTAGTTCTGTGAGATATGCTATTGGTATTTAGATTGAGCTTGTATTAAATCCATATAACAGTTTTGGAAGTATGCCCCGGCCAGCAGGGCTTGTAATTAAGAGCTCGAGAAGGGGAGATACCTGGAAATAGGACAAAAGAGGCGCAGAGAGAAGGAGACCAAGCAGAGGCTTGTCAAGGTCTCGTTTATTTGCAGGCACAAGCAGTATATAAAGGCAAAAACCACAAAATTGTAAGAGGAAGTAGTTAATCACAAGATGATAAAGGAGAAACATGTTGTACAGTAACAGTCATGATGAGATACAGTTGTTATGTAACAGATTAGGTCATTAAATGAGCAAGGCCGTTAGTACAGTCATCGGCATGTCTGTGCCAGTGAGGTGACTCAGATGTAAACATGGAGGCGGTTATGTTAGGCTCAAAAACAACTCTGAGAGTATGAATATTTGGTCTCCTACAGAAGTATGGCTATTTTCACTGTAATGGTTCTGCCTATACAAGAATAGGGGCTATCTTTCCATTTTCTGATAGCTTCTTTGATCTCCTTTTTCAGAGTACTGTAGTTTTCAATGAAGAGGTCTTTCACTTCCATTATTAGATTGATTTCCAGGTATTTGATTTTTCTAGATGCTGTTGCAAAAGGTGTTGTTTCTCTAATTTCTATCATATATATTATTTATTTATTTTGGTACCAGGGATTGAACTCAGGACCTTGTGCTTGTGAGGTGGGCAGCAGCACCACTGAGCTAAATTCCTGGCCCTTCTGTCCTATATTTTAAAATGAAGTAAAGACCAGTGAATAATTAAGTCTTGCTCTTTGTCCTAAACAGTTGATTGACAGCTATTAATCTATGTAAAATATAACTTTAGTCTTATAAGCAAATGTTAGGACTTTCTGAAGGATATATAGGGCAGATTATATTACAAAAGTTTAAAAATAATTTTTCTTCTTTGTTTTTTCTTTTGCTTTTTTGGGGAAACTTTGGATGAATTGTTTGGATATAAATTTATAAATTTATTGTATACTCAACTGTATCACAAAAATTATATGTCTTTTTAAACTTTTTAGATGTGAATAACCTAGGAAACTTTAATAGAAACATTACATTTTAAAATTGAGGTCTAAATACATTTTAGCATTTACAGTTTTAAGCAAGCACAATGTTTTTATAGGTATTCTTCCATATTTTTATTATTTTAAATAAATTTTACACAATATTAATAATAAATGTTAGAGTGAGACATAGATGGTATTAAAAAAATTAAGACTGTTCTCTTTTGGAGATAACAGCTATTTTTTTCATTTATTCATTTGATCTAAAAACACTTGCTGATTATAGAAAAAGCAGGAATTGTGGTAGGTGCTGGTTACATAAGGAGTTTGTACCTATTGTCTTGCCATGTAGTTTAGAAAAGTTATATATAACTACAGTATAGGATGATGAATACCACAGAATTGAAATTACAGAGTAGCATTGATTCTGCTTGGCATTGTGGTAGTGCAAAATTAGTGAAGATACTCCTCTGAAACAGTTACACTGCATTTTGATAAATGAGCAATAATTTGTTAGGTTACAAAGAGAAAAATGGACAGAAGGAATGTGAAATCTGAGTAAATGACCAAATTACATAACATGAGGGGTATGGGAAGATAAATTTGTATAGTGATTCGAATTTCTTATAGTTTGGAGGATAGCTCAGTTGTCAAGCTCTTGCTTAGCGTATTTGAGGCTCTAGGTTTGATCTTCAGCACTGAAAAAATATAAAATTCAGGCCAAATGTACAACTAAAAATAGCCAGTAAGGAAATTAGTATCAATATAAAATTGCAGAAGCATCAATTGAAATAATGAGACTCTTACTTTGTATTTACTATATCCCATACATTGTTCTAAATATTTTATACAGGCCTATGTGGTAGGTACTATTCTGACTTAGAGAGGTAAGTCATAGAGCCCAAGGTCACAGGGCAAATAAGCAACAAAGTTTTGGATTTTTTTCACAAAGTGAAATTGACTTTAGGTCTAAGTTCTCATTCATTACAGTAAGCTAATGATAAAGACGATAAAAATTTAACAGAAATTTAATCAGAACATTGTATCAGAATGTCACAGAAAAATATATCAGAATGTCATAGAAAAATTTTGATAAGAAAAGCATTAAGAATAGATTGCTAAAAAGGAGTGTGTATGTGCATATTAAGTAGCTTTTTATTGTTATTTTTGTAAACAAGGAGTTGAATACTCTTCAACCTAAAGATACTTTTCGTCTTTGGCTCACTGCAGAAGTTCATCCCAACTTTACTCCTATTTTACTGCAGTCAAGTTTGAAGATAACATATGAGGTAAGAAAATTTAAAATGGGTGTTGTTTAAGAGCAATAATCTATACATGCCTCCTAAAACTTTGTAAACAATTATCTATATAAAACTTATTAAAAACTTTTTATATTTAAATTAGGTGCAATAATAGCATAAGATACAGAAAAATTTAAATTTTTTCTTTTCCAATTTTATCATTTTTTGTACTAAGAACACAAACTTTACAATTATAATCATTGTTAAGTGGTTGATAAAGACTTTGTACAGCATAATAATGTTAACAATATATAGCTTGTTATATCATGTATCTCTAGAACATTTTTATCCTGTAAAACTGAAACACCATATATTCTTTAACAGCAATGGTCTTATTAGGTGTTACATGTTATCTTTCTGTGGTTTCAGTCTGCATTTCCCTGATCTTTAATGATGTTTAGCATCTTTTCACATATTTGTCAGACATTTGTGTATCTTCTTTGAAGAAGTCTACTCATTATCTTCCCATTTCTAATTGACTTTTGTTTTTGAATTATTAAAATTTTTTTCTGTAATCTTATTAGGTACTTTGCAAATTATTTTCACCCATTTGGTTGCTTGCTTTTTTATTGTATTTTTGTTTTTTGCTATACAGAAGTTTTAAATTTAATGCAGTTCCACTTACCTATTTTTACTTTTGTTGCCTATGCCTTTTGTGTCAACTCTAAGGAATCGTTGCTAAATCAAAGTCACAAAACCCTCTCCCAGTATTTTCTTCTACAAATCTACAATTTAAGGTCTTACATGTAAGTCTTTAATGAACTTGTAGTTAATTTTTTAATACAATATGAATGTAAGTCTCAACCCTCATTGTTCAGCAAGTAAATATGTTTTTCCTATCATTTTTACCATGTTTATTGGTACATTTAAAGCAAACAATACAGTTACATTTATCATTGGGATCTTGCACCTTTACATGATATGTCTTGGTTCTTGTTTTTTCCCCATATCCATGCCCTCCCTTCATCCCTTTCACCCTTCTCTATTTATAAAGAATTTGTTTCCTTCTTTTCGTTTTTTCACATTTTTTCTTTTCCCTTATTTCCTTTCTCCTCCCCTTCCCACTTCCCCTTTAGCCATTTTCTTCCTATTTCACTCTCCCAATTATACCATTTGACCTTATTTATACTTTTACTTTTTCACACCACAGAAACTATTCAGTATTACTCATGTGTCCTATTTACTTCACTTAAGAGGATAGCCTGAATGTACATTCATTTAGCTATAGATGTTTCTAGTTTATCTTTCTTTATGGTTGAGTAGTACTCCATTTTATATAAAAAAAAATCTTCTTTATCTAGTCTCCAGTTGATGGGCATTTGTGCTGTTTCCAAGTTTTAGCTGGTACAAACTGCCTATAAACATGGGGGTACATATGTCACTGTGGTATGATTCTTTTAATTCTTTTGGAAAGATACCCAGCAGAGGGATGGCTGGGTCAGATGGAACCTCTAATCCTAGTTCTTTGCGGTACTCAGTATTAATTTCCACAGAGATTGCACCAGTCTGCACTCCCACCAACAATGGAGAAGGGTTCCTTTCTCCCACAGCCCTGCCAGCATTTGTTATCGGTTGATTTGTTAATAGCAACTATTCTTTCTGGGATAAGGTGGAAGCTCAAAGTTGTTTTCATTTGCATTTCTCAAATGACCAGTGATGTTGAACATTTTTTCAAATATTTATTTGCTGCCTTTACTTCTTTGTCTGAGCAATGTCTGTTCATTTCAGATGCCCATTTCTGAATTGGGTCTTTGTATTTGAGGCATCTGAATTTTTTGATTCTTTATATATTCTAGATGATAGTCCTTTGAGAAACAGCTGGTAAAAATTTTTCTCCCGCGTTGTAAGTTATCTCTGAGCTCTATTGGTGATTTGTGTTGTACTTCAAAAACTTTTTAATACAATGAGATCCCAGTTGTTTATTCTTTGTGCAAGTCCTCATGCTGCTGAGGATTTGTTCATAGTCTCCTCCAATGCCAATGTCTTCGACACTTCTATCTAATTTACTTTCCAGCATGTTTAATGTTCCTGTTTTGATATTTAGATCTTTAATCCACTTGGATTTTAGTTTAGTGCATGGTGAAAAAAATAAGGATCTGGTTTTAATCTTTGGCAAGTTGAAAGCCAGTTTTTCCAACACTGTTTGTGAAAGAGGCTGTTTTTCCTCCAGCAAGGATGGTTGGCTTGTTTGTCAAGGATGAGGTAGCAGAGAATGTCTGGTATTATTTCTGCATCTTCTCATCTATTCCATTGATCCTCGGGTCTTTGTCAGTACCCTGCTCTTTTTATCACAGTGGCTTTGTAGTATAGTTTCAAGTTGGGAATTGTGATATTCCCTGCCATGTCTCTGTTGGTTTTTGCTTTTCTAGGTCTCTTCTGGTTCCAAATGAATGTTTGGATTGTTTTCTCTAGTTTTGTGAAATATACTGTTGGGATTTCAATAGAGATTGCACTGAATCTGTATAGAAATTTTGGAAGTATGGCCATTTTCACTATATTGATTCTTCCTACCCAGGAGCAAGGGATGTTTTTCCATCTTCTTATATCCTCTTCTATCTCTTTTTTTCAGAGTGCTGTAATTTTCAGTGTAGAGGTCTTTTGTCTCCTTTGTTACCTTGATTTCTAGATATTTCATTTTTTTTTCAATGTTATTATGAAAGGAATTGTTTCCCTAATTTCTCTCTCAGTAAGTCTGTTATTTGTGTACAAGAAAGCTATTAAGTTTTGAGTGTTGACTTTGTATCCCACTACTCTACTGAATCTGTCAATTAAGTCTAGCAGTCTTTTGGCAGATTTTTTTGGATCTTCTATGTAAAGTATCATATCATCAGCATATAGTGACAGTTAAACTTCTTCCTTTCCTATCTTTATTTTATTTCTTTCTCTTGTCTAATTAACTCTTTAATTCATTAATTTTTTTTTTGGTACCGGGGATTGAACTCAGGTCCTTTCGCTTGCAAGGCAAGCCACCGAACCGCTGAGCTAAATCCCCGGCCCTAATTCATTAATTTTTTGTATCATTCTCTTAGTCTCCATTACATTAAATTCTGCACTGGTCCAAACTCTAAGATAAATATGCCATTGGCTGTTTCCATGGGCCTACTCTTTGAGTGAGCACACCTAATGCAGTATGAGTTCTTTCAGTCACGTACAAAATAAAAGGCTGGGTCACATCTAGGATCCCTGATACGGAAGGCAGCAGAGAGAGTTAGTTTTACCTGTTTAAATGCTGACTCTTGCTTTTCACACTATAATGATTACTGTCTTTCTGGGCCCTTTAAACCTTCATACAGAGGTTTGGCTATGTCTGCAAACCCTGGAATCCAGATCCTGCAAAAACCTATCGCCTCCCAAAATTCTCTCGTCTGCTTTCGAGTCCTTTTATTTCCCAAGCAGCTTATTCCTTTGCAAACTTGGAGTCATAGATATCTGACTTGCTGTATACAAATTTGAGCCTTTTCCGTGAAACTTTATATCCTGCCTCCTAAAGCAGTGTTAATAGCTTCTTAATACCCTGTGAAGTTTCTGTTCCGTTAGTACCTCAGAAAATTAACAATAATAATAATTATTATATAATGAAACTTTATGCCCTTTAATTTGGTAGTATCAAAAGCATTTTTCTAATAAAACCTCTTAATAACCCTTTTTCCACAGAAAAAATCCCATTTTGAAAATGACCATTATAAACATATCACAATAACATATTTAGAATCCAACTCTTTGATGATAAGCAATATAAACATATAACAACATATTTAGCAATGTTTATTGGGGCTGTATCTATCTTAGAAGGCTATGAAAACTATTGGGGCTCCCATTAGTGAATAAAGACAAGAATAAATATTTCTGAGCAGCTGTTCTTTTTTCATTAACAGGAGTCTATCCAGACCTAAGAGTTTATATTTAATTATCTTGACAAATTTTAACTTATAAAACCAGGTTGTAGAAATTAACAAAGTATTTTTACACTTGACATCATTTTAATAAAAAAATATAATTGGATGAACAGCTTTTAAACAATTGGACAGACATAGACAAACGTGACAATTTATGAAACTAGAGTGCACTCATATGTATTTGTCCAATTGAATTATAAAATCTCTTTCAGTTAAGACTAGTCAAAACTTTTACAGGTCAATTACCAGAGATCTCTTGTAGATTTAGAACCAAAAGGAATGAAAGCACTTTATGACTGTAAATGTAAACCTTTTATAACAAACTTGAAGCTAAGAAGGAAACATATTTTCTTGTTAAATCATTTCTACACACCTCTACATACTTAGGCCTTCTGGCCTTGTATATCTTTCTTTATCTCTTTCTAACAAGACAAATATACAAAATCCTTCCATATCAAAAGTGTATCTCTTTTACCTATAGCTTTCCTAATTTTTTCTTCTGTCTCATTTACTATTAACCTTTTATAACAAACTTCAGTTGTTAAAAATCTTAAAAGTGTCATTTTTTTCTGTTCTCAGATTGTTGCATCTTAAAATTTGACTGGCTGCCAAGATAACAGTATTAACCTTGATTTATTTTTTAATCAACAAAGTACAGAAAAGAGCAAGTTGACCCTATAATCACAATTTAAGAATTTGTAAGGTATAAGAAAATTTCTTCTAGGCACACCAATCAAACATCATCTCAAACTGAAACAATGAGACATTTATCAAATAGTTAAAATTTGCGACTTGATTTTTCTTGTAAAATCCCTTAATATCTGGTAAAGCACAGTTGCAGTTTCTCTGGCTGTGTTTTAGATTCCAGACCTTTTCAGGCAGCATTAGGCTAATAACATAGGGCTGGCCTTGGTGCTCTTATAGCCTGAAGTGCTTTTTCTCTATTCTGCTGTATATTTTTCAGAGATTTCCTAGGTGTTTTTAATTCATCCAAGATTTATTTTCTCATTTTAGTTTTTCCTAATCTGAGAGCAAGGCCTGTTCCATTCTCTGGGTCCAACCATGGTTTCCCATCTGCACCCTCCAATGCAGTAAGGCCCCACAGTTCTCTTCTTTTTTGCCTCCACCTCCTCCACATCTGTCATCTTAGCAATTCAAGTGGAGGGGGAGGCAGCTTGACCCCCTCAAAAGGGGAAGCACTGGGATTTACCTGTAACGATGTCACATTTTCTGAGAGAGGCAAGTCTGCCATGTGAAAAACAGGATTTGGCAAGCAGTATTCTAAGACCAGAGCTAAACAGTTCTTACTAGCAGCTGATAGCTACAGAGCAGGTGCTTGAGCAGCTCCTGGGCTGAGTTGTTCAGGCCCCAAAACAGAGCGTACAAGGCTCCAAATTGCCAAAGTCTCAGTTAAAAACAAAGGGAGATAACTTTTCTTTTGTCTAGAGTTGTTTTCTGGGGCCAAATCTGGCATAGCTGAGGCCATGATAACTCTCAAAGTTTTCTGAGCATCTTTTGGTCTAAATTTTACCCCATAGTCCCCTACAAAGCCTTTATCAAAATTCTGAATCATGTACACAAGAACATTTGGTTTAGTATTTGCATTTCCCATGATCCCTAGATATTCCCTTACCCAGTATCGCAGGACAAAGGGTGGGTATCGCTCACATTCCCAGCTGTCAGGCCTCTAGGTCCCAATTAAGGCTCATTAGAGCTGAAGGAACACTGTCGCATCAGAGTTCTATTTTGCTCATATTAAATGCTAGCCATGGAACTGCAGAAACAGGCCACACGCAAGCTCTGCCACTCAGGGAGGGATCTTTAAGTGTAAAAGCCCCCTCCCTTTGCCTTGGCAAACAGAGGAGACTACTGATTGCTTTTCGTTCCACTCACTTTCCTAAGCAAATCTCTTTCACACGATCCCACAAGAAGTTAACACATTTCCTCCCTGGGGCCCCTTACAAAGCACAATACAAAGCACAATTGCATGTAAAGGTACAAGATCCCAGTAATGAATGTAACTGTACTGTCTACCTAGAATGTACCAATAAATTAAATTTTAAAAAATTGAGTGCTATCGAACCATCACAAATGGCAAAAGATGTAGGATGATTAGGCCCACAACTCTATATTTTGCCCAAACTGAGGACATAAATCCTACAAACAGCAGAGAAGGGAGGGTAATCAGGCCTCCAATCTAATTGCCCAAACGTTCAATTAAGACAAAAGCAGAACAAAAGCAAAATAAACTAGGGGTTGCCCAGGGAATATCACCATTCAGACAGACATTGCCATTCAAAGCCTTCCTTGTGCTGTCTCTGTTCCAGATTTGGATGATCCGCTGCTGGCAATCTAGTTTCCTAGTCCTAGAAAGGGAACCCAGGAAATCCTAGGGGTGCACCTCCTCCCTTCTGAGGAGGCCAACAGCCGCTCCCTCTGGCAGAACATGGGCTGTTTCAGTTAGTCCTTTCTTTCCCTGTCAGTGCACCAAATGTTACAGAAGGAATTGGCAAGTGACACACAGAGAGGCAGCAGAATGGAAGTAAAATAACAAGTTTACTCCATCGGTGGGGATCAATGACACCTAACGGTAATGAATTTCAACCCAGATGTTGCACTTCTTTGGTAGGGGAGGTTATTTTTGAAATTCATTTAATTATCTATTCTAGCCCAGAGGAAGGGGACATTTCTAGTCAGCAAAGCTAACAGTGGTTTTTTCATTTACATAACTTTTCAGGGAGACAAGATGCCTCTGGTGCTGGTTAATTCTGAATGAAACAGAGCAAAGGGCAGAAGTTATCTTACATTGTGACATTTCCTAGGTTTTTTTGCTATTAAAGTGCTCTCTGTCAAGTGGAGTATTGAGGTCCCCCAATACAATTGTATTAGTGCTTATTTCATTTTTCATATCCATTAATATTTGTTTTGTATAGTTGTGAGCATAGTATTCAGTGCATATATATTGATGATTGTCATTTCTTTCTCTTCTATTGTTCCCTTTACAAGAATGTAGTAGTGGCCTTTTTCTCTCTTCATTAGTTTTAGTTTGAAATGTATTCTGTCAGCAAATAAGATAGCTACCCC
Source organism: Fukomys damarensis (assembly GCF_012274545.1). Lineage (NCBI taxonomy): Eukaryota > Metazoa > Chordata > Mammalia > Rodentia > Bathyergidae > Fukomys > Fukomys damarensis. The sequence continues at coordinate 52,445,958 of NW_022900928.1, forward strand.
CGCTTATTCCGGCTCCTGTCACATGGAGAACTGTTTTCTATCCTTTTACTCTCAGTCTTTGAACTTCTTTGTGGATTAAGTGGGTTTCTTGTATACAGTGTATTGTTGGATTTTGCGTCTTAATCCATTCTGCCAGCCTGTTTCTTTTGATTGGTGAATTGAGGCCATTAACATTGATGGTTATAATTGTTATGTATTGGCTTTTCATTGTTACATTATTTTCCTGTTGTTGTTTCTTTTGTTTATTTTTTCCTCTCTCCCTTTAATTTCTTGCCTTTCCTGGTATATTTGCTCTGTTGACCCTTGTGGCATTGTGGTCATCATTTTCTTTTTCCAGGATATTGTTTAGTAGTGTTTCGAGTGTCAATTTGGTGTTTGTGAAATTTCTTAGATTTTCGTTGTTATGGAAGTATCTTATTTCCCCATCAATTTTGAAAGATAGTTTTCCAGGATAGATCAATCTTGGTTGGAGATTGTTTTCTTTTAGGACTTTAAATACCTCACTCCAGGCTCTCCTAGACTTGAGGGTTTGTGTTGAAAAATCTGTTGTGATTCTGATGGGCTTTCCTTTGCTTGTGATTTCTTTCTTTTCTCTAACTGCTTGTATATTTTGTTCATCTGTTGGGTTTCTGGGATTTTGATTATTATATGTCTAGGTGTAGATTTAATATTTTATCATGGCAGGTTAGAGTCCTATGTGCCTCACTTATCTGTATGTCAAATTCTCCCCCTCTATTTGGGTCGTTTCTGTCATCAATTCTGTGAGCTTTTTTTTTATGTCATTTGTACTTTGTTCTGCTACTTCATGGATTTCTATCAGTCTCATATGATTCTTCTTTGCATCATATAAAAGTTGTTGGATTAATTCCTCTTGGTCCCTTACTGTTTTGAAGAGATCTCTCTTTTCATGATCTCTTACTGCAATCCTATCTTCTGTATCTGAAATCCTATCTTCACATTCACTGATTCTGCTGCGAATGCTTTCTGTAGAGTTTTTAATCTCCTGGATATCTGTTTGAATCTGTTTCAGGGATTCCATTTCTTTCTTATGTTGGGCATTCATTTCCATTTCTTTCCTACACTGGACATTCATGGTTTCCATCATGGTCCTGAGCTCATCTATTTTTTTTTAATCTGTTTCTGTTCTGTAATCTCTAACCTTGTCTTTCATTCTTCTCACCATCTCTGATTATCTGGGAAATTATTTCCATTTTGAATTTTTCTAGATTGTCCCTTATCTGTTTTTTTTTTTTTTACTTCCTGTGGTATCAGTTCAGGGTTTCCTGGTGGTTGACTGTCAGACTTTTCCATCTCATTTCCCCCAGAGTTTACCTTTGGTGGGGTGGAAGCCTGTGTCTGTGTCTTGTTTAAATGCCTTCTCATTTCTATTTTTGTCATTGCTACTCTCCTTGGTTTAATTTCTGGATCAATACTTCGATCCTTCCGATATAGCTGGTCTTAAGGTTTTGAATCTCTAATGTCTCTATGGGAAACTCATTTTCATTATACCAGGGAGGACAACTGATTAGCTCAATCACAACACCTTAGCCCAAGTGATTCAATCAGCAACACAATAGCATCAAGCACAGCTTAGAAAATTACAATTTGTGGTAGTTATTAATCCATCACCTTTAACCATGTGAATGAAATAAAAATTGAGGACCAGCCCAAAATATGTTTATAGTGAATAAACTCTTCAGTATAGCAACTTAACCCTTCAGGATGGGGATTTAGAAGGAGTTGGGGAGGGATAGATAGATATGATAGAGAATGGTTAGAAATGAGGTCAGAGGACATAGGAAGATCACACAAACTCGAGGAAGCTGTTGAAAAGAAGACAGAACAAAATTTTCCCCAGAACAGAACAAACTAGCATCAATAGGGAGGCTAGAGACTGTAATCACTTTCTTTTAAAACTAATGGCAATTGACAGAAGGAGAAAAGAAAGAAAATGAATTCAAATTAGGATAGGAACAAGAACAAAAGAGGGGAGTAATGGAAATCAAGGTGGGAGAGAGAGGGTGAGAGAGAGAAAGGAAAGAACATAAGGAGATTTAAAAAGAAAAAAAATGAGAAAGGAAAAAATAGATAAAAAGTATTTTTAAAAGATTAAAGATAAATGAAAAATATTACTTTGAAAATAAAAAATACAAACAGAAATAGAAGGCCTCCAGGGCTTGCCTCTGTTCACACAATAGACAGCGTGGACAGGAGTGTGCAAATTTAAGCTAATTAGTCTCAGCAAGCCAGCAGCTGGCTCCTGAGGTTTCAGATAATTTTTGGCTGTAAGGCCCAAGTAGAGATCTCTCTCCTCCTGCTGGGTTGAACTCTGTAAGGTTCTACTGCAGGTTCCAACTGTCTTTCCCCTGAAATTAGACCAGGTTCCGATGTGAGGTGCTGGTCCCTCCAACTTACCAGTTAATGCTGGTTCAGTGTGCCTTTATCACAGATTTTCTTCAGTTTTCCAGTGGACTTCAATTTTCATCTAGGAGCCTCAGAGAGGCATTCTTTTTCTTGTTTGGGGGGGGCACAAACACCGCTTTTTATTCACCTGTGTGCCAGTGCTCCTCTGTGGTACTGGGTTGAAGGGGCGTGCCTACCAGAGGGTCATGAGCGGCAGCTGGGCTCCTTTCACCTCTCATTTCTTTTTTACTTAAATTATTTATATTTCCATTGTTTGATTTTATCCATCTATAAATCCTCATCTACCCATCTGTATATCCCTCAAACATGTAATGTTAAGCAGATCCACTGAAATTTCATATATCTAAAACTATTTGTTGTTGAAATTTTTACAACTTTTCAGTTATATATAAAATGATAAAAAATTGAATTAAAATTTATAAATACTTGTAAAGGATGTCCCACTTGTATTTTCTATTTTCTTTAAATTTGGAGAAACAGTTCTTATATTTGTTTTCTGCATAAAAATGTCTACTTAGTGTTTGTACCTGTTTTTTGTTTGTTTGTTTGTTTGTTTTTTTGTTATGTTTTGTTTTTGGTACCGGGGATCAAACTGTGGACCTTGCACTTGTGAAGCAAGAAGCAGTATCACATAGCTAAATCCCCAGCCTAGTACTTTGCCTTTTCTGAAAGTGCTTGTCGCATTTAAGGAAGAAAAGGGGTATCAATTAGTTCAGGCATGCAAAGATATTATAAATATATTAAATATTGTAAATGTGTTAAATGAATGTCATTATGAAGCCTAATAGGAAAGAACATTTCTAGAATCTTCTCTAACCACTCTTCCAGGAAATCCTTCTACTGAGCTATCATCTAGCACTGGAATACATGAGCCATGAAAGCAGGGGCTATTTAATGGAAAGCTTTTGTTATTTTTTAAAATATGTAGTCTTTATTTGCATATAATTCTTCTATAACAATATGATTTATTAATTTCTATCACCTGTAGTTCAGCATGTATTAAAAAACTAAGTGATTTAGTTTATTTTATTGTTCTGCTTTATTAAACAGGGTTGAGGCAATTTGACATAGTCTGTGATTTTTAGTAAATCTTCAATAAACAAAAGTTCTAGAAACCATTTTAGTAGGATTTTTACCTTTAAAACAAAGTCATTGAATTCAGCAGAAAAACCCATATCGTGTTCTTATTTTTTTTTATATTAACATTATCTTGGGGGGGTTATTTTACTCTTTAGAATTTTAATACTTTTTATCATTTTGATGTATGTACACAGAAATAGAAACATCTATAATACATAAACATAATAGAATATATACTATATAGACAGATCTGGTTCATGTTTACCCAATATTAAAGGAATATGTATATCATTTCAGTTCCTGGGTTTGTATTTCTGTTTAATTGCATAGTAGCAATGTCAGGTAATACCCAGTTCAATTTTGGACTAGTACACAAGAAAAACAGCTTGCATTATATGTAAATGGTATGTTGAAGTCCCAGTGGAAATTGAAATAACAACTAGTGAAGGATAACTGGCATATTAAACTAAAAACAATCTGCCCTGTAACAATCAGGATCCTATCAATTGTCAGTAATGATTTTGCTGCAGTAAAGAAAACAAAATTCAATTAAACTTTGATGTTTAGGATATTCATTATATACATATTTAATTTGTAAAAATGTTCCCATTTGTACATTTAAGGCACTTAAAACTAGTATTATACTTGTATATTTTAAAGTAAAAATAATCCAGACTTGGAAGTTGATGAAACACCATTAATTTGGATTTCATATATTTAAGAACATATTTTATTTGTCCTATGTAAAGCAATACAGTATCTGTTAATTTCTTTTCCTTAGTCACCTCCAGGTTTGAAGAAGAATTTAATGCGAACGTATGAATCTTGGACTCCTGAGCAAGTTAGCAAAAAAGATAATATACAGAGGGCTCATGCTCTCTTTAGTTTTGCATGGTTTCACGCTGCATGTCAAGAAAGAAGAAATTATATTCCACAGGTAATTAAGAACATGTCTTGGATATAGTAAAAAGTTTACATTTTATTAAAATATCTTTACAGTTTAGTCACAGATTGGCTCATAATTCATAAATTTATCTCCATTTTAATATTTTATCTTCTAGATAAGTAGTTACCTACTTCACATTTCATTGAATTAGAGTATTAATGATAATTATGATTCACTATAAGCAGTGAATGAGTATCAGATATCATGTTTATGGTTTATATCTCACAGATTTCTCAAACTTCAACAATTGATTTTCTTACCTGTTTGTGTAGTTATCCATCTGCTTCCTAATGTTAGAATTCTAAGAGTTGCTTTTTATTTTTTTTTCTCTTTCTCTACCTAGTCCATTATCAAGTACTAAGATTCTACTTCCAAAATATAATTCAAGCCTGTCTACTACTCCTCATTGTTTTTTCTAAGCTTCATCATCTCTTCTACTTTGTTTGTTTGTTTGGTATCAGGGATGGAATTCGGGACTTTGTGCTTGCCAGGTAGGCAGCAGAACCACTAGCTAAATTCCTGGCCTTCTCTCCTACTTTGTGAGTTACTGTAACTACTTTTCCTGATTTTTTTATTCGAGCCAGAATTCTCTCTGTGAATTTGATTATTTCATTAATTTGCATAAAATTCATCAAATGTCTATTGTACATGGGGAAAAATTATGCACATTTCTTACTATAGTCCAGAAGAAAAGATCTGCTATGTCTTCAGCCTCTGCTTAGGCCCTTTTCTTACTAGTCCTGTACTCTTTAGTCACACGAGGCCACTTTGAGGTTTTGAGTCTATCAGGTTCTTTTTTATCAAAGGCTCTAGCTGTTGTTATTATTGCAGACATTGAATTTCATTGTTATGACAGTCATACCTGGCATTAATGGCCCCTTCTTGTTAGATGCTTGTTTCAGCCACAGAGTGCTTTACTCTCCCATCTTTAACTTTTCCCCCAATTTTTTTTTTAACCTTGCACACTTCTGCTGGAAAACTGCTGTATCTCCTCAAACTGCCCCCCATCTTTCTTGCCTTTTAGCTTCTCTATACTTCAGTTAAATTTCAAAATATAAACATAAGATCTGAAGTTAGACATGGGTTTGAGTGTTATATAGAATTTTCCAGACCTGGGATAAACTACTTAACTCATAATAAAGACCAATTTTATTAATTATAGAATGGGATTCATGATTATGGTTCCCCTTGTTGTGGGGATTAAATGAAATAGTATATATTTGGAGGTACGTATTTGACTGGCATGTAGTCTGTCAAATATTTTATCAAACAGTTGAAGCATTGCTTCATTTAAGATGTCAAAATAAGAATAAGAAAATTTATCTTAATGATAATTAACTTGCTCAAGGTATCATACCTAAAATGTTATTCAATTCTGAAATGGCCAGGCCCACTTTCCCCTAAAGCCTTTGTCCCTAACTTCTATTACATTACTGCTTGGCTTAATGTAGCAATTAATCCTGACTGGTAGATGAAGAATAGTGATAGTGATGTACTTTCATTGATAAAAGCTATACTAAGTGTTGTGATACATACACATAATATAAATTCAAAAGCCGTAAAAAGTTTTGCAATAAAAGCTAGTCTCCTCCATCTTTACCTCCTTGCCACCTAATTCCTATTCCAAGGGTATTTACTGTTAATTGTTTCTTGGATGTTCTTCAGATACGTTATATAAAAATGCTTTATGAGTCTTTCTGTATACTTCTTTATAACATAATGGTAAGATATTAGAGCTCTGTACATTGCTTCTTAAAAACTATATTATAGAAATTATTAAATATCCATATATATTTCATGCTTAATTTTAAAATATTTGCTTTGCTGTATTGACACATTTTTAGCAGATATACATTGGATGGATATAAATTTTTTTTTCAGTCTGCTATTTTGAAAATGTTCCACTGTATATCCCTATACTTCATTTAACACTTATTCTTAGTGGCCGTTTTCTAAATGTGAAAGTAGGTTCAAAGAAAGTACTTAAAAAATACCCATAAATACTACTAAATTTCTTCTCATAGAGGATTTAGCAATTCAGCCTCTGACAAAAATGTTTGAGAACCCCCCCTTTTAACATGGTAAGTCTACTCCCATAAAATCATAAAGTTGGAGATAAAATTAGATAATATAGAATAATATTTAGTTGTGTGGGACCATATTATGGGAGTACATATTAAATAAAATAGTATTATATTTTGGAGATCTTATAAATATTAGATATTTTATAAATATTAGATATCTTATAAATTTAGATAGTTTTGAAAGAAATTGTTTTTCACAAAAAAGATCTAATAGAATGATATAAGGAATGCTAAAACTTTGAGTTGGTGGTAAGTTTAAAGTATTATAGAAATTTTACTGTTGATGGTAACGTATTTCTTATAAATCTTTAAATCCTAAATAATTATACTTAGATTTAAGTCTCTTCTTTGTGTTCTATAATATGCTTCTTTTTAGAATAATTATACAAGTGCTTCTGCCTCTCTATACAGATTAATTCTTTAAGGTCTGGATTTATATGTCCAATCATTCATTAGACCTATCAAGTTTAATGTCTCAAAAGTGATTGAAAAATCCCCCTATTCTGGATCAAGTACTAGAATATAAGTTTGATAAAAGCACAGATTTGGTATCCTTTAATCATTTATTCATTGCTATGTTGTTATTGATCAAAACAGTGCCTCCATAAGTTGTTTAGTGAGTTTTGTTTAGAAGTTTTGTTAAACTTTTTATTTCAATTTTAAAAGTTTTATTAAACTTTTTGTTAAACTTTTGATTTTGTTAAACTTCCTTTCCATGTTCTTTCATGGAAAAGTGAATGACAGCCATCCATTTGAGTGTAACATAAGCTTAGAAATCTTTCAGAATAGCTGTACTTTCAATATCTTTACTTTTCATTACAACCTTGCTCAAAAATGCTGTTAACATTTTTCCTAACAACTGTTGAATTCTATTTTTATCTTTCCATCTGATCTACCCTTTCCTCTATCAGGGGAGATTTACCTCCTCTCTTAGATTGGTTCACATCTCTTTCTTACAAATACTAAGCATGGTTCTTTCTATCAGGTATTTTATAGTTTATAGGAATGCATATATTTGAGTGATTGTCTTCACCTCCTCCCTACATTTGACTGAAAGCCAATGAAAGCATAAATTATTTATGTTTGGCTTTATTCTTACAGTCCGTGAACCTCATCTATAAAGCACATTTTAATGAAGAATAAGTGAAATTTGTATCAGTATTCATAAACATCTAAGTCTAAAACATTGTAGTTTGAACATATTCTATTATCTAATTATAGTTAAAGTGCCACAGAAAATGTTTTTATGCTTCATGTTATGAAAATGTAGACCTCTGTGAATTTTTTTATATGGTCATTATAAGCTATATGAGTGCTTTATGGATTCAGTATCAATAAATGTATAAAAAGTAATGTTATATGCTTTTGGAGCCCTAGCAGTATTTTTATTTTCATGCTTTTGGAGAAAATAATATATAGTTCCTGAAGCATAAAATTATAGAAACTATCATCATGTACACAATCTAAAAAAAGAGTTACATCAATTTGTTTTCTTTTATATATACTTAAGTGATAACTACTGTGGTATTCGAAAGTACTTTTAATTTTGGAGGGTAGGTAGATTTGCTTTTGAAAGAACATAATTCTCAGTTATATTTTATTTAGTATCTGTTGAACTTTATAATTGTAAGGGCAGCAATGTATATATGTGTGTGTGTGTGTGTGTGTGTCTTTGAATACTGCTCGTTTTTAAATACTTTTTATATTTGTTTTAATAGGGCTGGACCAAGTTTTATGAGTTTTCTTTATCAGATCTTCGGGCTGGTTACCACATTATTGATAGACTCTTTGATGGTAAGTACTAACAATGGCAATTTGTATCTCTAGAATCAGTGATGTTTGATTTGTAATGTTATTAACAGTATGGTTTTTCAGAAGTGTTTTAACATCTTGTCACAAAATTTGATTTTTATTTTTTGTTTATTTTGTTTTTTAATGCCTGGCTTATTGAGGGTCCTTATAGACACTGTTTTTGATATAACCCATTAGATTTCTCATCCATCTGTAGCTCTCAGGAAGCAGGAAATTGGAAAGACCTATCTTCACTTTGTGGCATCCAAAAGTTTCAGGCTTCATTCAATTTAATTATTCAAATCTCTTTCAGGAGAACTGTTAACATTCAGGAGTATGACAGTCAAAGGTCAGTCAGTACCAGGGATTTGTAGAGCCTTAGTTGAATTATTAAGTAGAAATGAAGGTAACAATAATACACTGAAATAGTGCAGCAAAGGACATCACACAGTTTGACCTGCTAAGGCCATGTAGCTCTTTGCCTCTTAAGACAGGAATAGTCCAGTCCATAAAGTTTACTGCAGGTCTGAGGCAAGGTAATTCTAGTTTAGACCACATTCTAAGTGTTACAGCATAGAGTAGGTTGATACAAATCTCTCTCTCTCTCTCTTTCTCTCCCTCTCCCTCCCTTCTTCTCTCCCTCTTCCCTTTCTCCCTCTCTCCCTTTCTCCCTTTCTCCCTGTTTCTCTCTCTTTCCCTCCCTTTCTCTCCCTCCCCTTCCTCCTCCCCCAAGGAAACATTTAGCAGTTTTGTTCAAAATCAGAACCAACAGAGCAGCAAGATACAGGCCAGTGTATCCTAGCAGTTTATTACAAATTGGTTTATTACAAAGAGTACTCTAAATTCCTAACTCTCTTCCTAACTCCCAATCTTGCCAAGTCATTGTTCCCTTAGTCTGCCCCATTATAGTACATAACATCACCATTCATGTAGTTTTTCAAGCTCAAACCCAAGTCACCCTGTATTTCTTTATCATCAGACGGTCAGTGCTTTCTGGTCCATCTATTTCAAGTCATATTTTAATTCTGTTCAATTTTTCCAAACTGTATTAAAGCCTTAGACTATTTAGTGGTAATTCTGCATTAGCATACTTTGAAACATTTTCAGTTCTGTAAACTAGTTTATGTTCTGGAAAAGAAAACCAAAGTGTATAATTTTCCTTACATATAACCACTCTTTTTGCCTTTCTGATCCTCAACAAGCTCAGCTTTTTCATACTTGGAGGTTTTAGTAGGTGCTTTTCCTTGTCTGAATTGCTTTTTTCTAAAATTTCTATTGGTACAGTTAAGGTGTACAATATATATATAATGACATTCATCATTGGAAATTTGCACCTTTATATAATCCAACTTGGTAGGAAAGCATTTCTTAGTTCTTTTTTTTGGTGGCAGAGATCTAACTCAGGACCTCGTGCTGTAAGGCAGGCAATGGCACCACTGAGCTAAATCCCTGGCCCTAGAAATGCTTTTCTTATAAGCCTTTATATGCTTTTTTCTTTTTATCACTTACATGTCAGTTTAAGTTTCTTGTTTAGAGAAGCTTCTTAGCTTTCTTAGTACAAAGTATGTAATGATCTTTTAATCATTTTCTTTGTTTTGTTTTAATAACATTAGCATACCAATGTCATCTGCTTATTTTGTTTTTCTCCTCTCACTAGAATATAATATACATTAAAGCAAGGTCTTTGTCTTGTTTACTGTCTATGTCCTTAACATCTTTAAGAGAATCACAGACATCAGAATTTTTTCTGTAACTTCTGTTAGGTATGAGAATGAGAAATGACACCCAGGTTGTGGCCAAGTTCCACTTAGTCTTTGTGAAGTTAAGTACAGTGAACCTTCAACGAAACTCAGATTGTTCTCGAGGGCTGGCTGTAGCTCCAGTTGGTCAATTGAAGGCTCAGGCTCCCTGACACAGCCTTCAAAATCTGTCTCCTGTATACAGGCAGCTGTCAGTGTCCTTAGAGAAACATTGGCCCAGCATTTCTTAATTAACCCCACACAGCAAAGGTTGTTGTAGTGTCCCTTCCAGAACTGTCTAAGGGTTAAACCTGTATCTCAGGCCATCTGGAAGCACAAGCAGCCAGTATTTAGGCCATAACTCAAGACTTTGGTCATAAGCTTAAACTAAAATTCAGGTCATAACCCAAATTGTTCATATGTCAGGCCAGTCATAACTCCACTATATAATATATGTCAAAAAAGTACTTGGAAGATTATAGCCTAAGAAAATTTCCACAAACAAGATATCCCTGAGGATAGCAATTTAATGAAGAGAGAAAATTGCTAGTACTCCAGATTATATTTCATGCATTGCTGCTTTCCAGTTACTACTATCCCCTAACTTCCCTCCCAGCTCCAGGGATAAATATCAGGTGCCTAATTATATGAGTTTTTCCTGTTTTGTAAAACATACAGCTTATTTGCTTTTCTGATTAGGTTCTTTCAGTAAGATTGCACGTGATTCATGCATATGGTGGCAAATATCTGTAAATAATTTTCATTGCCTATATAGCATGCTTTTGTGTGATAATATATTCGTGTATTGAAGGACCTGAGGATAGATTTTAGTTTGGTGTGATTATGAGTAATACTAATAATTCTATAGCCTTAGCTGAATATATGAGTATGTTTCTTTTCAAGTACATATATAAGGGTAGAATTGCTAAATATTATTTGTTCAGTTATTAGTGAATGTCAAATAGTAACCAAGTGAATTTTTTAAATTAAAAATTTTCTTGAACCATACATCAGAAAAATGCACATAAATGAACACCTCAGTACATTTGCAAAAATTGTACCTATGAAACTAGCGTGAAATAAAATCAAAATATTGCTATCATTCCAGAAAGCATCTACTTTCTCCTTTTTTCTACATATGACACATTTCCGTACTCAGGCAAAGATAGTTAAATTTCTGGCTTTCATAATCTGTGTTCTGTTTGTTTGTTTGTTTTATTTCTTTTTTGGTACTGGGGATCAAACTTGGGACCTTGTGTTTGCAGGTAGGTGGCAGAACCACTGAGCTAAATCCCTGGCCCTATAATCTGTTGTTTTTAATGTTTATTTTGATATTTGTGAAGGGCATATACTAGTGTAGTGATGGTGAACCTATGTGTTGTTTCTCTTTTAAGACAAAAGATGTTAATGCATGAGTTGTTTTTTTTAAACTAAAACCTCAATATTCAGGTTTAACTGCAGTGTTGGCACTTTGCAATAAATACGTGGGTTTGGAGTTGCAATTTGGGTACTCATCTCTAAAAGGTTTACTATCACTACACTAGTGTGATGGTACCGGGGACTGAACTTGGGACCTTGAGCTTGCAAGGTAGGCAGTGGAACCACTGAGCTAAATCCCCGGCCCATAATTTTTTATACTATATAATTTTTAAAATGCTTTTGATGATTTTTTAGACTTTTATAATATTAGTATAAGACAAATATTCTTAGCATTATTTTATAGATGAAGGTACCAAAGTATACTGAATTTATCATTGTACTTCAAGTTTGTGATGGAATCTTGAAAGGCAAATGTTTTAAAATCAAAGCATACTGTTTTGTTTGTTTGTTTGTTTTTGTATCGGGAATCAAACTCAGGCCCTTGCACTTGCAAGGCAGGCAGCAGAACCACTGAGCTAAATCCCCTACCCCAAAAGCATACTTTTTATGGTAAAAAGTCTAACTGCCTACTCTTATAAGTAAAACATTCCTGATATCAAGGGACTTTATGCATTTATAGTTAAATTCCAAAATAAGAAAAAGTCCCATCACAACATTTGGTAAGGATTAATAGCCACGCGACCTAGAAGCATGTTTCTTACCCTTTAAACCCCAGTTTCTACATATGTAATCAGTAGTAATGGTTGCTTGGTGAGTTGTTAAGAAATTTAAATGATAAAAGAATTGACATGTTTAAAATTTAAGACATTTAATATATTGTGTAATTCAATTGTTGGCTTATTACTAATTCAAGTTCTGCTCTTTTTACTCTTGTATTGAACAACATAAATTTTGTTTTGCAGTGAGTGTAAGAAAAGATATTCTTATAAAATTTCTATATTATTCTTATAATGTCCCTTCTTTATAAAATAAAAAGCATGTCAAAGTTTCTGAATTTTGTGATTACATATTTACCAATGACTAGCATATTCATTAATAATTTATTATTTAATGAATATCAAGGTAGATGGAGCATATTGAATCTTGTGAAGTCCCCTGTTATTTAGCCACAGTTGATAACATAGGTAGGGAACAACTTTATTTCAGTACAGTATATGTGGCCTTATACAGAAGATAATATGAATTACATATGCCTCAAAGAATAATATATCAATGTCAACTATCAATTTTTGTGATTATCTTTGAATTTTATTGTGGTGAAACAGAACTAAATTAGTAATGCTAACAAAAACATGACCTAGCTTAAATATAAGTAGGCTTCCTGTTATGTTATATATAGCTAGACTTCCTGTTATATAGTTATGTTTCCTGTATTTACTAATGATCTGAGATTTAATTCTTGTATTTTAACATTTTCATCAAATTATGATTATGAGGATGTCTCTGTTTCAAAATGACATAATATCTTAAAGAAGTTTCATTGTAGAGGTTTGGGTGTGTGTGTCAGGAGTAATAAGGATTGAATCCAGTGCCTTAGCACTGGACTACATCTCCAGCACCTTGTTTTTTAATGAGAGGTGGTTTTGCTGAGTCATTAAGTTGTCGAAGGTGGGCTTGATTTTGTGATCGTCCTGCTAGGATTACCCAGTGTCCAGGCCATTGTATTTTTTACACTACATTTCTCTTGTAAAACAGAAAGTGGATAGATGGCTATATAAATTATGACAGATTTTATGAAGGTATTATATATTGGAGAAAAGGGATGACTCTAGATTTGGAAGATGTCTTTTGTAATCCAGATCTGTGGGACTATATGATTTTTTTTTTTTCTTTTGCTTTCGTGACTGAAACTTCCTAAGTATCAATTTTCCATCTACATAACTGAAAATATTAGTATTTCTGTTTGCTTTGTAGAATTTATAAATGCAAAATATTTGGAAACTCTTACTTGATTAAATAATCTCAATAAATTTTGCCTACTGTTAATATTAATGATCATATAAAGAAATGATTTAGGTATATATTACCATTTCATAAATGTAGTCAGAGTTCATTATTTATGTTAACTATTTTAGTTAACTAATTTAGGTACTTTATAGAAATTAAATTAATTAATGTTTTTAAATTATAGGTTCCAAAGATATACAGTGGGAATTTGTACATGGCTTACTTGAAAATGCTATTTATGGAGGACGTATAGATAACTACTTTGACCTTAGAGTTCTTCAGTCATACTTGAAGCAGTTTTTTAATTCTTCAGTAATTGATGTATTAAACCAAAGGAACGAGAAAATTTTTCCATATTCTCTGTCTCTACCAAAATCCTGCAGCATTTTGGTAGGTATAACTAATCTCAACTTATTCCCTATACCAGACACTTAAATCATTTATTTCTTTTTTTGGTACCGGGGATCAAACTCAGGACCTTGTGCTTGTGAGGCAGGTACCAGCACCACTGAGCTCAATCTCTGGCCCCAAATAATTTCTTATTAAGTATGTGATTTCTTTTCACAGATACAAGTAATTAATGACAATAAAGATTACTTGTTTTGTCAATTCCTGTCCTGATTTCTAAACTCTAGTAAAGTGTTTTATAGGCTTTTGGATTTTTTTAAGCTGAAAATCAATTGATCATTTGCACATCTGGAAGTAGCCAAGGAGAACTAGAAAGAATAGAAGACTACTACTTTGAAGAGCTAGAATAGGAGATTTGCTATTTTGTGCTAGGCATGATTATATTCAGGTACACTGAAGAATATGAAAGAAGTGAAGTATTTAACAAATGTCTTTTCATTTTCTGGTTTTTAAATTTAAAGCAGGTCTGAAGATATAAAAGGCATTCACTTTATGTCTTTTACAACAACATTTTTGTGTATTTATTTTTGCAAGTTGTAGCTTTTGCCTCAAGTCATCACATGAAAGCCTCTTAAAATATAGTCATCATTTCCAGAAGGTAGTAATAAATATAATTGAAATATTTCAATTCTAGTTTATTTTTCTACAAGCCTATATATTACGTGCCCAAATATTTTTATATTGACTCTTGTTTTCAATTAGCAATAATTGTTCTTCACATAGACCTCATTGGCTACAATACTGCCACTGCACAAAACTATATGGACTACTGTTATAATGCACATCTTCATGACTTATGGTGAGATTGTATATATTGAATTATGTTGTTCTCCTAATATTATTATTTTTCCTAACAAATATTTTTAAAAAATTATTTCATTTCTATAACATAATTGTCAAACAATGTCAGTATACAGTAAATAGTAGACTCCAACACATCTAGATGAAAATACTTCATAACTATTTTGAAATGAACCAAGTGTGTAATTCTGTGGAGTAATCATTTTAAATTTATATGGTGATTTCTGAGAATCACTAGCTTTCTCAGAACTGGATAGGAGGATGAATACACACATGATTATGTGCGTGCACGTGCAAATGTGTACTTACATACGTTGTGATTAAACGCAAGGAAGAAGTTTTCAAATGCTAAGCTAAAGCAGAGGAAAAATTTCAAAAGACAGCATAATTTTTCAAAATACAACACATTTATAGGTCCTGGGCTTTGTACAGTTCAACACTTTCCTTGAAAATTCTTTGGTGGCGGTTGCCAAGCATGAGAACTGCTAATCAGCAAACATAATTTAGATTTATATACAAAATTTACCTTAAAATGAGCTTGGCTTTTTATGAAAACAAAAGCAATACCTATCTCTGGGCCCAAATGAATGAATGCATGGTCTGCATTTTATTTTTCATCTCAAATCATGAGTGCATACATGTTCAAATGATGCTTGACACATAGTGGGCATAGCCACTCAGATATATTTGTTTTTAGCAATTTGAAGTTCATTTTTATGTTGGCAGTTGGGATAAGACAATAATGTAGTATAAAATAACTGATACACAAACAAGTATTAATAACAGAATATTTTTTATAGATAACGGAGTTAGAATATAGGCAGAGGCCAGGCATGGTGGCACAGCACTTGATCCCAGCACTTGAGAGGATAAAGCAGGAGAATCCCCACAAGTTTGAGGCCAGCCTCAGCTATACAGTGAGTTTGAGGCCGGCCTGAACTGCATAGTGAGACGCTGTCTCAAAATACAAAGTGTGTGTATGTATGTGTGTGTGTGTGTGTGTGTGTGTGTGTGTGTGT
>NW_022900928.1:52461591-52532808 GCF_012274545.1 Fukomys damarensis
ATGGATCTATATATGTGTACATATAGATTTAGCTAGAAAATATAATGATGGAGAACTAATACTTCACAATACTTATTTTTTCCAATTTCATTGGTTGTAAATTCAGTATCTAATTGGAAAACTATTTTACTTGTTTATGTTTAGGACTATCGTGCTGTTATTGAAAAACTTCCAGAGGATGACAGACCTAGTTTCTTTGGTCTACCTGCCAATATCGCTCGTTCATCTCAGCGTATCATCAGTTCTCAGGTAATCTAAAAAAATATCTACCTTGTAGAAAAATGTTGCAACTCAACCTGAGGAGAACAGCCTTAAATTTTATTATCCAGATCGAACAGTCTTTGACTTAAGTGTTTATTTCATTTATTACAGTAGATTCCAATTTTACCTCAAATAAAATTTAAAGGAATTGAAAAGTTTATCTTATTATATTTAGTAAAATTATATTGAACACTATTAATGTCACAAAATTTCTATTTCTGTGATATATTTTATTATAATTGTGTAATACAATTGAATATGTCACTAAATTTAATATTTTCATAGCAAGTACCAGATACAGATACATAATTTACAAATTTGCAGATATGTAATTAGCTTATAAAAGGTAAATGTTATTTCATATTCATTTTTTCATGACTGAATATTATACAAATTTGGGAAAATATGGATTTATGAAGTGCGGACTAGTCTACGTGCGCGAACACGTGGCACTCTCTGCCCAAGGTCCGGGGACTTTCCCCTAGGCGAGTGAACAAGGAACAAGTCCTCCGTTTGTAGCCTAGGAAACAGGCCTTCAGCACGAGCGTTTGGATTTATGAATCATTGCAACATGGAAAAATATTAGCCATAAAGAATCTATTTTTTAGATTTTATTGTATTGATACCAGATAAATAAGAACTAACATTTATTGTCCTCTCACTATGTTCCTGAAACAGGTTTTATACTCAAAAGCTTGTTTAATCTTCATAGACTCCTTGAGGTATTAACTATTAATTTCCCTTTTAATGGGTGAGAAAATAGACACAGAGTTATGAACTGTAAAATTATAAAGTCAGAGGCATAATTAGAATTTAAACTCAGGCTGAGTAAAGAGATGGCTCTTTATTATATACTACAGCTACCTTCAGGCATGAATATTTTGCTAAGTAATATGCACCATTCCAGGGGCATGGAATTATGAATTATTACATAAAATTCACTGTGTAGTTATTATACAAAATAATTATTTTAGCCATGTTATTTACAGCAATTATAGTTAGATGTTATTTTCATATTTAAATCTAAAGTTTCATATTTTATTGCTCTTTCAGTCAACATAAGACTGATGGTATTTGCTCTCTCATTTTATTATTATATTGTTTTGCAGTTTTGATATTCATTCTTAATACCATTATAAAGTTTTGAGTATATGTTTATAAACATAAGTATAAATATTTCCAGGAACAAAATACCACTCCACTTACAGCTGATGATGCTTACTATTTCCTTTTCCCTTTCTTATTAGAAGTGTTAGATCAGATAATCTGAAAGAATATGTCTTGTATGATCTTAGGTTCTCACTATATGTATTTATACCCTAGTCATTTTCCTTCATTTTTCGCTAACCTGAAATATTTTTTTAATATCCACACCAAAGGCATTTTCATATACATGTGCATGTATGTACACATTGGCCCTTCAGAAATATTCTCTGGATATCAGGTAAACCTGAAAGCATTTTATTTAAAAGTACATGGCTAACCCAGGCTAGTTTCTCTAGTTTCTTTTAGTTTAAAGTGAAGTTCTTTGTTTTTTTTTACACATATGTATATACATATGCATTTCATGTAAACATAAAACTTCATAACATTGCTCAAGTAAAAACTGTTAAAATAATTAAAAGATCATTAAAAGAATAAAAGGTACTTCACAGATTTTACAAAATTATTTACTTTAAGAGCCTTATCCAAGATCCAAGTCTTTCTCTTTAAAGCTCTGTGATTAAAAGAGTATGGTTTCCTCAATTTCTAGTCAAATTCAGCTTCTGGGAGAATCTGACTTAACATAACTTGGATCAAACATCTAATGAAAAGAATGGGTAATGTAGAACAAATACAGCCTTAGAGAGTTTAAAGTATGATAAAGGACAAGAAATACAGAATGCCCAGGATCTTCATTTAATGGTGCAGCACAGTACCTACTTAGGCACCTTAAGCTTCTTGAGCCATGTATGGCTGCCATTTAGAAAAATGTTGTCTTGGCAGTTAGAAGCCATGGCCCTATTTTCGCACTGGTCTTATTTACTTTTAGTTACATGGCTCCAAGATTTGCATACCAACACTGAGCTCTCTAGTTAAGTAGAATCTTGTGCATCAGGATTTCATAGCAAGCTAGGTAGATAAAAATTCCAGTTACCTGAATTCCACAGTTTTCTAAAGAAATAATACTTCCCAGACAGTACAACCCAGTTTTCATTTTTTCTTTTTACTGACTTGAGTACCAAACAATTCTCCAGAAGTTATTGTAATATGATTTCATCTCTACTCTTTTTTTGTCTTGACTTTCATATTATTGGTTTGTATACAACTTCAGGATTGTGAAAAGTGTTATTGAAGCAAATATTTTAAAGACAGAGGCCAGTGCAAAAGCTATAGAGCCAAGTTTTTTCAAATATAAAATTGGAAATGAATTAAGTATATCCATATGAGGCAGTAGATATAAGTGATATTTACTACAAATTGTTAATGACACTTATGTACAGATGTTATATGTCATCAACTAATCAAAATTTTTTTGTAACCTGCCTCAATATCCAGGCCATGTGATGCTTTCATTCATATCACCTAATACAGTATCCATTTTACTTCAGCTTTCCCACTGTCTTATAAATGCTGGCTAGATAATGTGTTAATCAAAATGTGAAAAGCAAAAGGAAGAGATTTTATGCTTTAGTTTTTGTGGCAGCAGGGAAGAGGTGTCCAATATATTATTTATTTTTAATGCCAGTGGAATATCTACTTGGAAATTTCTAGTATGAATTTGAACTATTGAAACAGAGGAAAATTGAGATACAGATTTGATAAAAGATTTGACAAACAGCAGCACATTTATGAAGAGAAGAGTCCTGAGGATTGGAAATTTCCTGGGGAACACTGACAAAGCAGAAAAAGATGCTTGAAGGTAGAATCCTGGGAAACATCTACATTTAATACATACCATATTTGGAACTTGGCAGATATTTGAAATAATTGTAACTAGAATGATGTGTAGTCAAAAATAAAATTAGAAGAGATTTAAGAGCTTGAAAAAAAGAGTTCAAGGCTGTAGTAGTAGGTGGTGCTGATTGCAGTGTGGGAGAGGAAAGGTAATAGTTAAAGATTGATTAGTTAGAGCTGAAAATAAATCATCAGTGTTAGTATTTCAAAACCCTTTCTAAATCCTTTTATAAAATATTACAGTAGAAATAAAATTGTAGTGGCTGTGGTGATGGGGGAAAAGTAGTGCAAATGAAATTTAGGAATTAATTGGTAGCACTGCATTCCCAAAAACACTCTGTCAAATAAGTGGAAGGAAAAGATGGTGGTACTTTAATGAGGATACAAGTGAGAAATTGTTATTGATGTTGGAAGTTTAATGGGGATACCCTGAAATCTGCTTTGATATTTTTTTCTCTTGTAGTATTTAAAATTCTTTGTTTTGTACTTCTGACAGCAATTTGATTGTAATCTGCCACAGTAAAGACCTTTTCTGGTCATGTCTATTTGGGAGTCCTGTAAGCCTCTGTATATTGATATGGATGTCTTTCCCAATGCTTTCCAACCTTTCTCTTTGATTCTTTTTCAAAATTACTGTCTCTTTGCTAAATTTCTAATTCATTTGATTTTACTGTTTATATTCTCATGGAACTCATTTAGCTTTTTATGATCATTCCTTTAAATTCTTTATCAGGCTTTTTGTCCATTTTGGATTTTTTTTGGACTCTGTTGTCAGAGTTATTTTCTTCTTTGGGAGATGGCATATTAGCTTGTTTTTAGCATATTCCTGGTATTCCTACATTGAGATTTGCACATCTAGTGGATCAGTTATCTCTGTCACTTTTATGGGGTAGCTTTCTTGCTAAGCCACTTGAAGATGGGACTTAGAGTTGATTTGTTATTCAATGTTAGCTTTGATTCTGTTTTGGCCCCAAATTGTAATCTCCCTATAGCTTTTTTTGGCTGTGATAATGACCTTGAGTATAGTGCATACTATGGTGGATTCAGAGAGACCCAGTGTGTCTGGTGACCTTTCAAGAATGGAAATACTAGTGATTCAGGGAAATACTAGTGATTCAGGCAAATACAATGTAGACAACAATAGCTGTGAGGTACTTATTGTGTAACTAATTTTGTGGGGGGAATTGATTGTTCCTATCAGGTGCTTGCTTTTCTCAAGCAGTCTTAACGCTAGCTTTCCTAGTAAGAAAGGCTTGTGGCAGCCCAATCAGTGGTGAGGGGCTAAAGCATTTCTAGAAGCTGTATGGAAAGAGGTGTTACCAGGAACTACAACACCCCTCTGTGGTGTTCATACCCATCCCTGATAACAGTGGGCCAGTAGAAACTGCATAGTTCCTCTGTGCTGCTTTTTTGATCCATGAAATGGGACCCATAGCCACAGATGGGCAAAGTTGCTTCCAACATCCCCACTCCTTTCCATACACACTCTGTATATATCTAGAAGCAGGGCTATGGCTGTTAGCAAAGAGTTGCTCAAGGCCATGTGTAAGCTTGTTTCTTTGGGCAGAGCAGCATTGAGAACTGAGTGTTCCCTCCCCACTCTGTCAATAACAGCCACCTGAGTGCAGCACAGGGATTGGGGACTACATTGGCATAAGTCTTCAGTCCTGACACTGCATTGTTGAGAGTTCATATGCAGCTGGCTCACCCCTTCCCGACAGTTCAGGGCACCCAGTATGTTTAGGTCACAGTCACTCTGTTGGGTTGTTTAGTTTGGTTTGGTTTTGGTTTTTATTTTTTGTTGTTGTTGTTTTTTTGTTTTGTTTGCAGCACTGGGGATTTAACCAAAGGTCTTTGCACTAAGCTACATCTCTTCCTTGTTGCTTTTTCTTGAGACAGGGTCTCACTCAGTTGCTCATAGGGTTTATATCTAGATGTCCTCCAACAGCCTCATGTGTTCAAAAGGAGGGCTTTTGGAAGATGATTAGATTATACAGGTTTGTAGCTGACTCATTGTTAGAAAGTAGAGTCTAGCCAGAAGAGAGAGAGAGTGTGGGTAGCATGGCCTGGAAAGGTTTCTTTCCTCTTTAGCTGCTCCCCTTCTGCTTCAAATTGACCATGTCTAAAGCAGCTCTCCTCTGCCATACCCTCTGCCATGCTATCCTACTGTTGGAGAATTTAAGAGATCAGAAAGATCATTGGGTGAAACAAGACTTTTTTAGTGGGGACAGGCTCAGTGGATTTGTATCCCAAGCCCAGAACAAAGGAAGGGCTTTAGTTTTATACATGTTGTTAAGGGATTTGGGGGAAATTAGAGGCAGGCAAGCAAGTTTACAGAAGCAAAACAAAGGCAGTTACTCAACACTTGACAGCTTGTAACTTTGCATATCTTAATGGCCTTGGTCAAGTGAAAAGAAATAGGCTCTTATAAAAACAGGATGTTGTGAAACCATTACTTATAGAAACAAAGTTGATAGAACAAAGAATAGCAATCATAGGGAGTGAGCTGACTAAAGGGGAATTGCTTAGCTTGGGGAAACTTGTTTTTAACATGTTTTAGCTGAAACATGAGCTAAAATAAACCTTTCCTTCCTTAAGTTGTGGGTATTGTGTATTTAGTCCCAGCAAAGAGAGAAATAACTAAGACAGTTGATCAATTACCCAGATTGGGTTTAAATTTGTAACCCTCCTGCCTCATCCTCCTACAGTTCTGTGATCCTAGGCATGTGCCACTATATGTGACTATCGAGTTAGTTTTGCAATTGAGCTACTCACCACACCAGTGCTGTGGAGTGTCAGAGGAAACCCAGAGATAGGAATGTGCTGGGGTTTCTGACCCTAGAGCAGTCTAAATTCAGTCATAACTCACTTCTCATGAAAGCTTCTGACTACAACACCCTGTGAGTTTTTTGGGAAATAATATGAAATCCTTTTACAAAGCAAAGCTACTGTGCAGATTTCAGAATAAGTGAGCTACTGTCCTGTAAGGATTGTGGAACTTTCCCATGGCTAGGATTACTGGCATCTGAGTTGCTAGTTTGCAGGGATTCTCTTTGACCTTTACTCCTGTAGAGGAGAGTCCCTTTCCCCTAGCTGTGGAGATAGGGTGACAGATGCAGGGACATTTTGTTTCTATTAGTATACTGTTGTGCCAAGTCTCTAAATTTTACAAGGTCCAAGTTTTTCACTTGCTGATTTCCAGTGTTCTCTCTTGGTTCCTTATCATAAAATGCAGATCTACTCCTCTTACTTTTGGTTCTTCTTGAGGAAGAGGGAGGGTAGGAGAGTGCTGGGTGTCTCTTTTCAACCAACTTGATCTCAGGTTTCCCTCTAAAATATTTCTGCTATTCACTTTGTGGCAGACATTTTAAAATTGCTTCTTTTACCAAATTTCCAGCACTACTCTTGCCACCACTTTTTGCTTATTCAAGTCCTTGTTCCCAGTTAAAAAAGTTCATTGTCTCCATTAAGTTTTGTTTGATCCTTTGGAATTTTCCACTGTTATATATAGTATGTTCTTTCCAACATTAGAATGTAAGGAATGAGTAAAAAAAATAGACCCTGTAAGTATCATCACACATAAATGGTAAAGTAGAAGCTTGTATTCTAATATTTAAGTATTTTGTGAATTTATATATGAACAAATGTATGCATATTTTAATTAAAATTACCAAGAAAAACTTTGACTTGAATTAGTGTTTTCTGAAAATGCACAGAAATTGTGGAATTAAGACAGTTTGAGTATATGAGAAACAATTTAAAATTAAACTAAATTAAGTTTTACCAAGGAAATCACAAAGCAGATATTAAATTCTACTCTCTTACAATTTCATGTTTTGAAAATTTGAATTTGTACCTTTTTATATTAAAACTAAGAGTTCTAGTATACCTCTTGCCTCTGTCTTGGGATGGCTCTACTCACTGCCTGTGACTTTCTTAGCAAACATTTCATGTTTCTGGCATCTCCAACTTGCTGGGTTTTCCACTGCACTTATGGTTTCACTGTAACAGCTTCAGGTACTATCCTATCAGAGGCATACTCCATGGCATCCCAGGCCTTATGTAATTTAGATAGAACCTTACCTGAACCTCACAACTTTTGCATTCTGAATGCCTGTAAAATCAGGCCACAGATGATGCCAAGGTCTGGCCTCATTTTGAGTAGTAAGCAGTCTGGTTTCCTTAGATAATGGCTAAGAGGCCTCCCAAGTGCCTGGATGCTTGACCACTGTAAACCAAATCCTGAGGAAACAATTCCCTAAGTGAACTTTCTCAAGCACAGGGCTTTGGGCCTTTCTTCTCAAACGAAAGCTTTCCTGTTTTGCACCCCTGAGACTGTGAAGGTTGAGGCATTTCTGATTGCTAAGATGCCCTTAATGCATCTTTCATGTTATCTTGATGTAAAGAACTTGTCTTCTTTTGTAATGCTAATCTTTTCAGCATGCAAACTCTCCTGTGTTCCACCTTTACAGGCACTTCCTTTTTAGTGAAACTGAAAACTTCTTAAATGGGTATTTAAGTCCTGATTTTCACTATAAACCTAGCTAAAACCTTCCAGAAATACTCATATCAAAACCTGAATGTTGGACTACCTTAAAATTTCTCTGCCAGATTAGTCTGCCACTCTTAATCTCAGCCTTTTGTGAAATCTCAAGGATGTGGACAAAGTGGACAGAAATTTTCTGCTAGAGTGTAATATACATAATGTATAGCTCAATTACCACTGGAGTTCTTGTTCCCAAATGAAACCTCCTGAGGCTGGCCTTCACTTCCCATATTCCTATCAGTATTCTGGTCATCTGAGTTCTGACAAGCATTGCATATCGAACTCTTCCTACAGCATTCTAAGGCTTCTCTAGCCTGAATCTTTAAACCTTTCTAAACTCTTCCTGCAAACAAATTCTGAAGGCTTCTGAATCACATGGTAAGATATAGTCACAGCAACAACCCCACTCCTGGTACCAAATCTGTGTTAGTTGATTTTCTCATTGCTGGAACAAAATAGCCAGCACTTGCAACTTAAGGGAGAAGTTTATTTTGACTCACTGTTTTAGTGTATTCAGTCTATGGTTGGTTGGCTTTAAGGCAGATATGGCATAGCAGAACATTGGGAGGTAGAAGAATGCTGTTCACCACATAGTGTCTAGGAAACAGAAAGAGGAGGAATTGGGGTCAAGAATATTCTCTTCTAGGTCATACCTCCAGTGACCCACCTCTCCAACCTGGCCCAAAGTCTGAACAGTACAGTCAGCTCTGAACTCATCATTGATGAGTGCAGTACCGCAGTGATCCAGTCATTTTCTAAAAACCCCACCTCTGGACATGAATGAGACTCCTGGGTGACATTTTAGCTTCAAACAATTCTATTTTTAGGATTTTTGTTTTGTCTTTTGAGCCTTTCTATCGTGTTCCATAATCGTTGTATTAGCTCCCATCCCCACCAACTGTATTGTATATGGATTCCCTTTACTCCACATCTTCACAATTTTGCATTGCTTTTATTTTATAATACTCATTCTGACTTATGTGAAATGAAATCTCAATGTAGTTTTGGATCTACATTTCCCTGATGGCTGAAACTATTGAGCATTTTTTGTATATTTATTGGCCATTTATATTTATTTTGAGAAGTGTCCGTTCAGATCATTTGCCTATTTATTCATTGGATTGCTTGTTTGTTAATGTTTTTTGAATTCTTTACAAACCCTGGATGTTAGTCTTCTGTCAGATGAATAGTCTTCTGTCAGATGAATCCAAGTGCTTTTCCCATTCTGTAGTTTATCTCTTCATTTTGTTGGTATCTTTTCTGTTCAGAAATTTAATTTGATACAATCCAATTTGGCAATTTTTGCTCTAACTTCCTCGGCTATTGGAGTACTATTCAAGAAGGGATTGTCTGTATCAGTATTTGAAGTGCTTCCCCATTGCTTTCCTCTACTAATTTCAAACTTTTAGGTCTTACATTAAGGTCTTTGATCCATTTTCATTTGATTTTTGTACAGGGTGAGAGATCAGGCATACAGTTTCAATCTTGAGTATGGTTATTCAGTTTTTCCAACACTAATTTTTGAAGAGGCTGTTTTATCCAACATATGTTTTGGCATGTTTGTCAAGAATCAGATTGCTGTAGATTTGTGGATTTATTTCTAAGACCTATATTTTATTCAACTTGTCAGCATATATATGTCAATATCATACTGTTCTTTATAGTGACTCTGTGGTATATTTTGAAATTTCAGTGACATCTGTTGTAATAGCACCTTTTTCATCTCTAATTGTATTGATTTAAGTCTTTATTTCATTTTATTAATTTGGCTAAGGGTTTATTAATCATGCTTATCTCTTCAAGGAACTGACTTTGTTTCACTGATCTTTTGTATTGTACTTTTCGTCTCTAATTCATTTATTTCAACTCTGGTCTTTTTTTACTTGTTTCCTTCTACTTGATTTGAGTTTGGCTTGTTCTTGTTTTATTTATTTGAGATTACTCTAGTTTTTAAAAATGTGCTCTCATAGCTATAAACTTCCTGTTAGAACTTTTTTCTTGTATCCCATAGCTTTTTTAAATGTCATTTTTCTCTTTTTACTTGATTCTATGATCTTTAAAATCTTTCTCCACTTTCTTTAGTAACCCTACTTTATGTATATTGTCCCATCTCCACATTTGTTTTTTTAGTTTGTCTTGCTATTGATTTCTAGGTTCATTGTACTATTATCTATTATTATATAAGACATTTTTTCATTTTATGTATTAAGACTTCTTGTCTAAAATATGATTAATTTTGTAGAATATTCCATGAGCTGCTGAGAAGAACATGTATTTTGCAGCTGTTGAATGGGATGTTTTATAGATATCTGTTCAGTTTATTTAATCTCATGTTTAATAGTTTTTTGTCTAGGTAATTTAGCTATTGGTGTGAGTGAGATATTGATGTCATCTGTCTGTACTGTTTTGGAACCTGTCTGACTTTTATGTTTAGTAGTGTCTATTTTGTAAAATTTGACACATTGACATTCTGTATGTGTGTGCGTATACAATTCGTTTATCTCCTTGAAGTGGTGCTTCCTTTATCAATATGTCATGACCTTCTTTGTCTTTTCTGACTAATTTTGGGTGGGGCCTTTTACCTGCCCTGTCCTTAGGTTGAATTATAAGCCAAGACTCAGACATAGTCGGAGTAAGTTATATTTGTTCTCAAGTGGACTTTGGGTATAGCTTAGCAGCAATGCATCTACACACCATGCTAAGTGTGCCAGGTTTGACCTGAGCTCTTTTCAGAAAGAAGGAAACAATAATAACTACAACATAAAAACAAGCCAGATACAGAGATACAGTAGCAATCAATTAAAAAGAGGACAAAAATATTATAGAACAAACCTTAAAGATAAAAAATCAATGGAAATAAAATTTAGTGACAAAGGAAGAAAGATGAGACAGTAAAAGAGATGAATGAGGGGAAAATCCTATTAATGTATAATAAAGAAAATACAAAAGTAAGAAAGTTAAAATAGAAAATGATAAAATAGATGGAAAATAAGAAGTGCAAAAAATGTCAAAATTCCTCTTGCCTAAATTATTTGGGTTGGAGACACTTCTTTCTGGGCGTGTGCCTGTTCCCTCCCAAGGGTGTCAGTCTTTGCTTTTGATGGCCTTGTCAACCTGAGCCATAATAAGCCCTTCTCAACAGCATAGTTTTTGAGTTTCTTGGGATATTACTGGCAGGTGGCTAGTATTCAGCCCAGTGGACCTCAGTTTGTATTCTTGGGGCAGTGGAAAATATCCATGCTGTAACATATAACCAGGATACCTTAGAATGTATGAGGGAAGCAGTCAAACCAAGTTCTGTGCTGGGGGACGTGTGGCACAGGAGCAGTGATTTGCAGCCCTTCAGCTCAGTACTTTCAGGCCTGACTCCCTAAGGACACATCATGCAGTAAATAGATCTTGCTCCTTATCACAGATAGCAGTACCACTAATTGTTTTGTCCTCCACTGTATGTCACACTCATGTGTTCCACTGTTTATACCTAATGGGTGGCCTGCAGACACTTTCTTTGGCTACGACTGTCCTAAGCAATCACCTTCTACCCTCTCAGTGCATTGGGGTATCCATAGCATGCCAAATTGACTGGTTCCAGTTTTTTTTCTCCTAATAGCAATTTAGTTCCTAATAAACATCTATAAAGATGGCTATAGACCTCTAACAATTTGCTGATTGATGTATTGAATTTCTTCTAGAGCTGGTTTGCTCGGTGAAGGAATCACTCATACAAAATCCCTTAACTGGATTCATATATAAATGAAGCATGGATTTTTCCTGCAGCTAGGATTGCTGGCCTGCATTTATTATTGGGTTGGATAGGCTCTGTGGTGGCTTGCCTTATGCTTGGGAGGTCTGGTTCCCACTCCCTAGCTGGAGAGCCATTGACTTTCTTGGTATTGTACTCTGCATTGGCTTTCCAGTCTTCTATACTCCTTAGATTTCCCATCACCTTTTGATTGCTTCTTTGCATGGACAATAATTTCTCCTGTTTTGCCTTGAATCCTCTCACTTGTAGAGTCACATGAGGTCTACTGTTCCATCACCTTCTCCAATTCTTGTTTTCCTTTTAGTGATTGTATTTGTTAATCATCATTCATGACAACACCTTTTCTAACCTAAGGAAACTTGAAGATTAAGAAGAAATATTGTGTGGTCTGGGGATTTAATTCAGTGGTTCCACTGCCTACCTCACAATTGCAAGGACCGGAGTTTGATCCCCAGTACCAAAAAAGAAAAAGAAAAAAAAAGAAAAGAAAGGAAATATTGTATAGTTTGTTGTTCTTTAGCAAAAGGCTGGAAAAAAATGGGAAAATTTTAGCTTGGAAAATTCTTACTAACTTAATAGTTTAAAAATTGAAGAAAAAAAAAAAGAGCTATAGGGCCAGGGATTTAGCTCAGTGGTGCCACCTCAGTTCAATCTCCGATAGAAAAAAATAAATAAGAATTAAAAATAAAAATTGTAATATAATTACATCTGAGTTTTCCATTTCTTCTGTTCAGGTTAGCAATATATTAGACACAATTACTGTACCATGTATAGTAATGCTTTAAAAGATTGAAATACTTTCTTTGAAAAATAGCTGAATTATTTTTCTTTGTCATTAATTTTGCCCTTACATTTATTTGCTTTCACATCCAGCATTGAATTTTCAAAGCATCTTTTGGCATAGTATGATTCACTTTCTTAGGTCAGTGTTGGTTTTTCCCTTTTAAGAAAGAAGGAAACATCAGAATTAGGCAACTATCAAATTGATATAATTATAACATATTTCTGGTCTCTTTAATGAATTCTTGAACCCTTAAGATTTTGCATCACAGACCTGCCTACTCTGGTTTTTATGGTATTTTTAAATTGGACGCTTCTACTAAATTCAAAAGAAATACAGGAAAACTAGGAGCTGTAGGAAAATTATGATGTAGGAATGAAGGAGAAAATAAGATATTTGGAGGAGACAAAATAGCTCCTCATCAGGAGAGTTGCAGAAATGGTAAAAGTACATAATTTAAAATTGATTTAAAAACTGTCATCTATGGAAAGAGTCTGTAATTTCAGAACAGTGATATAATATTTATATTGCTAGAATTAAGTGAAGTTCTGAGTTCCCTATCCAGCCATTATTTATTACATGCTATGCTATATCAATCACAAAATTTTCCTTGGTATCTTTTTAAAATTGTGGATTTTATTTTCTTCTACTTACAGTTATTTAGGTTTTAGAGTATATATCTAGTGTCATCTTCCTTATCTGTGTTTAGCATGATCTCATTGGTGATGATTTTGATATTTTTTGTGCTTTCTGTAATAGGCTTTTTCTCAAATCCTCAGAATAGCCCCACAATATGGGTGTTATTATTGAACTCATTTTATTGTTGAAAAAATTGAAGCCAAGGAGGTTTTTATTTTTTCTCAGATGATATTTTTTTTAATAAGTTACTGAAGTGGAACTTAAATGTACTACTAAATTTTAGTTCATATATTTGTGACATACTCATAAAGCAAGGGTAAATTACTGATTTGAGGCTTTCTTGTGTTATGAGATTCAGCAGCTTTTTTCTAGGATGTTTTACTTTTCACATATTTCCCCATTATAGAGGGGAATAAAAAAATTTTTGTGTGGCAAAAGTAATTGTTAAAGTGTTCCCTTGTATCTTCATCATTTGTTTACTTAGCAACTAAAGTCAAGTGTTAATTACAAATATGAAATTTAATATATTTTAGAGAGAGAATCTTGGAAGAGAAAAAATAAAAAATATATTAAAATCTACTATGTTGTTAAAATAAATATTTTTAATTAAGTCATTTGCCTGCCTGTAAAGTATTATTCTTAGCATCTATTCTTAGTAGTCCTTCAAGGTATTAAACTTCCTTTGTTGTAGACTGAAAATGTTTATGTACAAGTGAAATTTTGCACAAAAATAATTTGTCATTTGATAAAATTACCCATTTCTTCAGTATTAATCAAAATTATCATCACATTCTGTAGTGAGAATTCATTACAACACTAGGAAGAACTTGTGTCTGTTCCTGATCTGAACACGTTGGTGTTGGATATCTTCAGATCATGGTGATACCCTAAATTCTTGAATCTCAGACTGTATTAAAGAGCAGCCAGAATAACTACTACTTGGCTAAGCTATTCAAAATGCACCAGTTCCATTGGCCGCTGATGCTGATAGAGATCAGAGAGTTGCTAGAATTGTTAATTCATTATGCTGAGAACAAAGAAGTGACCAAAACTGCCCCCCCAAATATAACTGTAAACCAAATGAATGTTACCATGAAGGATGAAGAAAACTGTATTTATGAAGTTTACGGATTTAAAAATAGAATTTGGTCATTAGCTATATGAAATCAATGAGACACAAACCTTTAAATATACTGGTAAAGCCTTTAAAGCCAGCGAAATAGTCAAAAGAACAAAGTTGTCTATTTAGATATTTTGAAGGCTGCTGTGTTTAGTGCCTGTATGATCTGATCTAGAACAGTAACACCCAGCTGCTAACTGTATACCACATTTCTTTATCATATTACTTCATCCAAAATATTGGCAGGAAATCAGTAACTTTTAAACAAGTCACTCTATTGCTTTGTATTTCTTTTTCCTACGTTTGTCCCCATGGCATTGTAAAATCATTACTCAAATGTCTTTACAGCTTTTCTTTTCCTCTAATTGTTAATCTGAAGTTACAAATGTATATTACAGTAATTCTTATTCTTAAACTATCATAATTCCTTTCTACCTAAAACCCTGGTCTCTCTCTCTCAGTATGTTGACATTGGCCACTTACATCAGAATTATCTAAGAAATTTGTTTAGAATTTCCATCCTAGCTCTATAAAATCAGATATATAGGATTGGGGCTTTGAATTCTTTAGTTTTCTAAATACAATTTTTTGGGTGATTTTTAGATACTCTTAATATTGAAAGCATCTGGACTATCGTTAGGGGAAAATGGAGAGGATGAATGATTCCAACATTCTAAATAATGTGAAATATGCATATCAGATTTTTTTTTATAATCTGGTCAAAATACAGCCACTTTTTCATTCAGCTAGAGTCAGAATTATATATAAAATTTAGCAAAGTATTGTACTACTGGAACAGACTTTAGAAATAACCTATTCACAACTTATTTATAGAGGTATTGAGCTTATAATGTTATACAGTGGTAAACATTATGCCTAGCAATATATTGCCCAGGCTTCTTGAATTCTTAAATTCATATGATAGGCTATACCCTTGAATTTTATTCTTTAAAATATTTTCTTCATTCAACTGAGTACCATATATTTCAGATTTTAAAAATTTGATAGCAGTTAATTTTACTCTTTCATTTAAAACAAGTCAAACGAGAAGTCCCATGGCTATATTAAAAAGTCACATTATTAAATGTCTTATTTAAGTCTTTACCCTTCAATAATTTCAAACTGTGATTTATGGATTTAATAAATTCAGTGAAATGGTAGAGTACAATTCTTAGAATATTATTAAACAGAATTATTCCTTCACTTTCTTTAGAAATCAATAAATCTCTGGAGAAACCTGAGATAATCACCATGAAATTTGGTGAATGTACTCTTCTGCACAGAACTCTGCATGATTCAGAAAAAAATATTTTATGAGTCATTTGAATCTGTATTTCCATAAGCACTTAAATCTTTCCATGTAGATTTTAAATATAGGCAAGTAAGAACTGCCTTCTGGGCAAAGTTGGTCTTACGGTTTTAAGCCAGTCCAACTCTATCCAGAAAATAAGATTTTCTAACAAATAGATGGATATTTTTCATATTGTATAGATGGTAATAGAAAGTAATTCTTCTATCAGTCACTCTCCATCTAACTCAGAATAAAAGTGTTCATTGTAGAGGTCTACAAAATTCCACACATGCTCAGGAGCTTCTGTTCTTGCATTATCTTTGTCTTTTAATCATCTTGTACATTCAGTTGCAGACACACTGGCCACCTTTCTTTTGAGCTTCTGCCTAAGATCCTTCAAACAACCTTCACTGGGACATTCATACCCTAGATGGATGCATGACCCTTCAGGTCTATGAACATTACTGAATCATGCCATGAGCAATTATAAAATAGCATTCCTCTTCAACACTTAGTACCACTTATGCTCCTTAACCTGCTTTAATTTTTTCCTTCACTAGCTAAATGCCTTTATATATTCTTTAGATTTTGACTTTTTACTCTTTTTCAAAATAAATGTAATGAATATAAAAGTAGCAACATATTAATATATACCAAAACATAAATGTTTTTATAATGAAATCTGTGAACTAATAGCAACTGGAAAGCTAAGATATTAGATTAATTTATAGTGATTATGTTGTATCCAATTCCTCTGCCTTTATGCTAAAGGAGCCAGCATGCTGGTTTTGTTTGCATTTTTATAATAATTGTATACTATGGTATGTATTTTCTTTCTCTCATACTTGTGCCTAAAGCGCTATTATTCCAAACTTTATAAAGTTAATATATTGCCCATGATATCAAAGGACTTGCTTTTTGCCTCCAGCTTTGATTTTCTAAGGTTCATCCATGATATTTTGGCTGTTGTCTATCATTATTTCATTATGTAAACATTATACAATTTGTTTATACATTTTCCTATTGATGGACACTTGGCTTACTTTACGTTTTTTTGGCTGTTAAAACAGTGGTTTTTTTGAACATTTGTGCATCAGTCTCCTGGTGCACATGTACAAGAATTTCTCTAGAGTATATATTTAGGAATGGAACCGTTGTGTTAAGTGTCTGTGGTGGATGATAATCACTCATGCACCAGCAATATACAATATCCACATCCTCTTAATCCCATTATATTAAGCATTTTTGGATGCCTTTATTTTTTCACATCTGGTAGGTTAAAATGTTATCTCAATTGTGGCATTAATTACCATTTTTAGTTACTAATGAGACATGATTCCATATGTTTATGGACCATTTCTATTTTTTCACTTGGAAAGATAGCAGAAAGGTAGATGTGGCTGAAGTACAGTGAGGGAGAGGAAGAGTGGTGAGATTTTAAAGTTTGAATTAGCTACAGTGGAAGCACTGGAGCCGTGGGATCCATGGAAATAATTAGTTCATGCTAGCAGTGTATGGCTTGTGGAAAATAGACAAGAGGAGAGTAAGGCTTAAAGCAAGCGGAAGAGTTAGAAAGTAATTGAAATAAATTAATGCAATTGCTTAAAAATGGTAACAGATTTGGGAAGGCAGACATTATTGATCAAATTTATGACCAGTTTTAGTTCTAGAAAAGTTTCTACATGTGTTTTCTATAAGGGTTACATTTTTCTTTATGTGCTAGCTACTTGTTTTTTTCCTAAACATACTTTGTAGTTCCAGAATTTCATTATTTTTTCATGGACCGAATAGCAATTTCATAGCAAAACTCTTTAAAATGTGTTATATTCATTCTGAAAATACAATGATAATTTTTCTGTTGCCAAAGATTTGAGGATTAATTGCTAGTACAATAATTTTAGCAACATTGCATTGAATGGCTTTTATGAACCCAGCAGCTGTGATTACTCATATTCAGCAGCTGCAGTTATCCTGACTCAAATAGTTTTTCATCAGTTATTAGAAAAGTCACAAGTTCTGGTAAATTCATTTTTTGAGATCAGGAATCTTAAGTTATACTTCTCTTTCATATATCCTTCTGTTTGCATATATTAACCCATACTTCAGAAGCCTACTTATTAGTTGCTACTTTTCTAGTAGTGTAATCACTAAAAGATAATATGTGTGTGTGTGTGTAATATATTTATTCCTGGTATAACTTTTATTTTCTAACTCTAGGCAAATATGAGTTTATTACTTTTTGCATTTGAGTTTAAAAGAAAAATAGTTTGGTAAACATTATCAGTCTATGATATATATTTATTCTTTTTGAATATTTATGTTATTTGTTATTGATTAATATTAACTTGATTTTTAAACCTATAGGTTATTATTTAGTAAGACATTTAAAAATGTATCTTAATTTACAAATAGCAATTAAGAGGAAAATATTAAATACTTTTTAGAATTATACTTCATAGCATAAAAGAAAATATTAAAAAAGCTCTTTATTGAATAATTCAGGAGCATAAATATGGAAGAGATGATGGAGTTTGAAAAAAAATCACTATTTTAGAACTTTAATAAAATTAGTATTTAGGACATTATTATTATTAAAGATTGAACCCATTAGATGGAAGGTTGATGGGGAAATTTGCAAGACAGATAATATTGTTACCACTTTTACCTGGTGATAGATATGTATCACAAAAGGCATTCACACACTGTGCCTCCTGACATGATGCAACAACATAAAGCACACTTTCTATGACTGTTTAAAAATACATTATCCTGAACCTAATCAAGCTTTAGAACTAACTTCCCATTAGGAGGAAGCACAGGAAAATGAACAAATTAAATTATGTTACAGTATTCAGAACGTGAAACATTTTGCAAAATAACTGATTTAATTTAATCAACAAATTAATGGAATACAGAATAGGAAGGCAGAAGTACTGCTCTTTATTAAAAAGATACAATACATAGAACTTTATAATCTCCCTATGGCTCCTGATTCCAGTAATGCAATTAAAACAAATTTTGAGACAATCATGGAAATTTACAAATGTCCTGGGGATTATTTGACACCAACTGATTTTTGTTATTGGAAAAATTAATGGAACCTTTTGGTTTTGGTCTCAGATTTTATTTTACATCACCCAAGTAATAATAAGAAAAAGAGACAAAATGGAGATGGATGAGGCAAGTTCAGGAAATGTTGAGAATTCTTGGATGTGGATGATGGCTATCTTTGTGTCTTGATAATGTTCATAATAAAATCAAGTTTTTGTGTATATTTGAAAATGTTATAATTAGATTATAAAATTTTTTTAAATGCAATTGATATGTCTTATTGACCTTGTTATCCAACTGAATGTAGGCAGCTTTCTGTGTCTTCTAAAAATGTCTTAGTGGGAGAAGCATGCTCCACTATAGGTGTTAGAACAACAAATATTTATTTTTCAAGCTCCCTCAAATAGCGTTGGCATGGCAAGCAACCATTTCAGTTTTTGAATAGGGAAATAGGAATCGAGGAGGCAATTTTCATGCCTTTCCTAGAAGGCAGTAATTAATCTGCACTGGGAATAGAGGAAAGGTAATGAGGGATTACAAAGTGTGGAGAGAAAACATTTGAGGGTGATGAATGTTTACTATTTTTCTTTGTTTTTATTTTTGGTGGTGGTATTTGGGACTGAACCAAGGATCCTCACACTGAGCTACAACAGCCCTTTCTTTCTTTCTTTCTTTCTTTCTTTCTTTCTTTCTTTCTTTCTTTCTTTCTTTCTTTCTTTCTTTCTTTCTTTCCTCTCTTTCTCTCTTTCTTTCCTCTCTTTCCTTTCTTTCTCTCTCTTTCCTTTCTTTCTCTCTCTTTTTCTTTCCTTCTTTCTTTCTTTCTTTATTTTTTGAGGCAGTGTCTCGCTAAGTTGCCAGGCTGGATTTGAACTTGCAGTCCTCCTTCCTCCCAGAATGCTGGAATTAGAGGTGTACACCAACATGCTTGGCTGAATGTTTATTCTTTAACATCTTCTAATTACTGGGTGGCATCCAGAGACAAGGCAAGTAGTGATGCAGAGACAAGCTACTGCCTTTATGTGCATTGGCATGTCAAGTTTTTCTTTCATTCTTCTTTCTGGAATAACAAATATTTTAAAAGCCCTATGCCACTTTTTAACTTTCCTTATAATCCTTTGAAATGCCTAACGTTTTCATACTTATTTTTCCCACTTTTACAACATTATGAAAGTTAATTGATATTCACTAAGTAGCACATTTTAGACTATGTAATCTCATAGGGTTGGACATATCTTCATACTTATGAGACCATCACCACAGCAAGATAGTGAACATTTCACATCAACCTCCCAAATTTTCTCTTAGCATTTTATAACCCTCTCGTCTGTCTCTTCTCCCCTATTCCTAGGTAACCAGTGATTTAATTTTTATCAGTGTAGATTAGTTTGCATTTTCTAGTTTTATATAAAAAGAATATACTTAAATACTCATCTTTTTGTATGGCCCCCTTCTGAACATAATTACTTTTTACTTTATTGGTACATTTTAGGTATACAGTACAGTTACATTCATCATTGGGAACTTGTACCTGTACATGACATATCTTGCTTCTTATTTTTCCCCCATAACCCTGCCCTCCCTTCATCCCTTCCACCCTTCCCTATTTACAAAGACTTTGTTTCCATTTTTTCCTTTTCTCGTATTTTTCTTTTCCCTTCTTACCTTTTCATTTTCCCTGCACATTTAGACCTTTTTTTCTATTACACAATATCAATTATACATTTTGATTCGTATTTATACTTTTAGTTCATCACACCAGAGAAACTATTCAGTATTTACATGTGTGTCCTAGTGTCCTATTAATTTCATGTAAGAGTTTGAACATTTCCTATCTTTGTGTGAACATTTGCTTTTATTCCTCTTGAAGAAACACCTAGTAGTGACAAGGCTAGATCTTATGGCAGGCATGTTTAATTTATCAATTAATTGGCATAGTGTATTCAAATATGGTCTACAATATATATTTTCTTAAAATACAGCTAAAAAGGGCCAGAGATTCAGCTCAGTGGTTCTGCCACCTGCCTTGCAAGCAAAAAAGGTCCTGAGTTGATCCTTGGTATCAAACACACACACACACACACACACACACACACACACACACACATGCACAGCCAAAATAATGGAGACAAGATCATGTGTGTATTTGAGTATATACCTACATAATCTAATATATGATGTCTCTTATTTGTATATCTATAAATAAAAATATTTTACTTTCAGCATATTGGACAATTAGCCATTCATTATCCAAACTGCATCAAAGCATCATAACTATATCTCCTAACAAAAATATAATCAGAATAAAATCTGTAGTTGGAGAAATCAGGATATGAAAATAAAATCAAATGAGGAAATGGTTAATGCCAAAAGAAGACAAAACAAAAATCTTGTGCTCTGACATTCTGTAAAGTTGATATTATTATGTCAAAAACTATTCTGTGTACTTCATAAAATCCAGATGAAAAGGGGAAATAGAATTATGTACAAGATTTAGTGCCTATACAGTATTAGCTTTTTGTGAATGACAACAAAGGGCTGGAGTCAAAAGAGAAAAGTTATTTAGCTCAGTTCAGAGTGTACAATCAGGTGGGAGAAGAGTTCTCAATGGTTTGGTTTGTGGTTAGGGCCCTGCATGATGGCACATTGTGATGAAAGCAGGTGTGAAAACAAGTGGTCATATCTCAAATAGGAAGAGTGGAAGTAATTGGGAACGGGGCTGCTCCTTTTGTAACAATCCTTGCAGTTGAGGAGAACTGTGTCATGCTCTACTGACCTAAGAATTTCTCAGTAGGTTCCACCTTCTAAAGGTTCTACCTTCTCCCAGCAGGGTCACCCTGGGGACCACACCTTTAATTACAGTGGTGGTGGTGGAGATTTAGAGTATACCTAAACCAGAGCAGTGTCTTAAAATCATTTGTTGCCAAACTAAAACAAAGATAGCACTAAAATATCTTTCATTGGTCTTTGAAATGAGAACAGATGAAATAGAAGTGACAGAATCTTCTGCTGCTTTTCTACAATTCATAAGATCTATAAATTTCTCCAGAAGGTGCCAGTACAGTAACATAAGCTGGTAATGATACATTTCCTCTACCTTTGACACCATAGTAGATAGTATTATTGAGAAAAGTGTGTTTTAAGTGGTTTAAAATATTATAAATAGAAAGTCCTTTTTATTTGTACTTTATAAAAATGTTAGCTTTTTTAGAAACAAAGGATGATCCACTCATAAACCCTGCCCTCTTGATAACAATATTTTATTATGTATTTGAACTCTTTTTATTCTCTGTTACATTATAATAGTATTATTAAAGCATGAATAACTCATAATTTTTTTTCTAACATAGAAAATGCAACTCTTTTTGGCTGGCATGCATCTTTCTTGAAATAGTTTTTAGCATCATGTATAAAAACTATTTGTATTCTTTTCCTTTATTATAATTCTTTTGGTTTTCTGTCGTGATTGACAAATTTAAAACACAAATAAGTGGTAGCAAATGTTACCCGAGTTAAAATATCATGTGTTCTAACAACTAGTGATGTTTTGTAGTTCAGCAATGCTGATAAATTAGGTGCTGTTAGAAAGTTCAACTAGAGCAAATGAAAATAATTTATTAGAAAAACAAAACCAAATACTGAATCACCACAGGTTTTTTTGACTAGAAAAATCAATCAAAAACTCTGAGTGACTTGAGTTTAAGAGCATGATTGTGGATTTTTAAATAATTAAGTAGTACTTCATTCTGAAAGATTTATAGCCCACATTAGAAATTTTGCTAACATAAGAACTTATCAAAATATGAAACCTTGCCCAATTTGCTAAAAAGTAAACCAACTTACATCTCTCAAAAATTAAAAGCAGAAAAATAGTCAGTGTGATCCAAATATTAAAGTATAAAATAGTGCCTTAAGGAAAAATATCCATGGTTTTTAAAATTTATTTTATGTTCGGTAAGCAGTGAGATAGCACAGTTTTAATATATAGTTGAAATATAAAAAGCAGCCATGGATACCTCACTGATTTTAGACACATAATGTCTGTGACATGCTATTTAGTATATTTGGTAATATTCTGGGTAATTTTTAGTAAATGGTTAAGGAAGTTGATTAATATTCTTAAAATGAGAACTGTAAACACTTTTTAAGAATGTGAATGAAATGATTTTAATGAGAATGATATAGAAGGTAATAATAAGAAAGATACATAGTGAGAATTCTAGGTAGGGAATAATTATTTACCTTTCATTTTGATTAATTGACCTATGTTTCTTTCATTGGAGTCTTGTGTGTAGAGGAAACATTGAAATGGCTACTTAAAATTAATATAAAGCATTAAAATTTAGATTTATGAATAGTTTCTTCCAACCAGTAATTACTGAAAATTGGTTTTCCATTTTATGCTTGCTCTGCTGTTTATCTTTCCTGTCATTTCACATTTTAAAGGAACTATCTTTGTCAGCATTTTAAAATCATGAAATTTAAATCAAACTGAAAAATATGGATTTTTGAAATGAATAGATACTAATAGGTTTTAATAATGGATAACTAAAGGTTTCTGCATAAAGAAACAGCTTTTCAAATAAGAGCCATTATATCTAATTCTTTTCTGGTTTTATCTGTTTTTTGTTTGTTTCATTTTTCTTTAGAGAAAGGGTCTCACATAATACAGGCTGCCCTTGAACTTCTTGTGTAGCCCATATTGGCCTCAAACTTGGAATCTTAATGCCTCAGCGTTCTAAATGCTAAGACTGCAGGAATGTGCTGCCATACCTGGCTTTTACATTATATAAATTTTTATAGTTTCCCTCAACTTTACTTTTTTTTAGCTAAATAGTAAAATATGAAGCCAACGTATAGATATAATAGGATTAAAACCTATTTAAAGTATACATTTGATAATTTGTATAAAC
Organism: Fukomys damarensis; assembly: GCF_012274545.1. Classification (NCBI taxonomy): domain Eukaryota; kingdom Metazoa; phylum Chordata; class Mammalia; order Rodentia; family Bathyergidae; genus Fukomys; species Fukomys damarensis. The sequence goes on from NW_022900928.1 coordinate 52,484,891, forward strand.
TATGTCTAGTTTTGTACCTATTCTGTTTCTCTCTATGTAGAGGTATTTTCCTTTATTGCTACTTATTTTATTCTTTTAGGTTATTTCACAGTTGAAGATCTTAAGCAGATCCGTAACAGCTGGTTCCAAATTTGACAGAGAAATCTGGTCTAATGAACTTTCTCCTGTCCTCAGTCTCTGGAAAAAACTAAACCAGGTTAGTAGTGAGTATTCTTTTTTTTTTTTTGAACTGGGATGTGGTTTATTTGAAAGAACATGAAGGAAAGCTCCTGCTGTTCGGAGGGATTCCAAAAGATGAATACCATAGATAGTATTAGGCATGAAAAGAGGGCAGGGAAATGTGCCAGAACTCAGAGAGACAATTGCTGTTTACTGCTGCCAGAATTTTGCTGTCCGGAAAATGGCTGTGTATTTCTTTGTTCTTTACATTGCAGCCCTTGGAGGCTTTTTGAGTTATTTGGGAGGAGGGGTGAAGGGAGGAGGGCAGGGACAAGGGGCAAAAATGAGAACCAAGACTTATGATGTAAAGGTACAAGATCCCAGTAATGAATGTAACTGTAATGTATACCTAAAATGTACCAATAAATTCAATGAGGAAAAAAAAAAACAAAACAACTAAAGGAATAAAAGCATAAATATATAAAATAAGAATAGATAAAAGCATAGGAAAATTAATGGAATCATAGTGAGAGTAGTGAGTATTCTTTAGACTTTTTAATCTTCATATCCTTTTTACTAGCATTCTGAGCCTATATTCTACTATTCTGCTGAAATTTTACTGTTACCAGATCCTGGGGTTTCATAGACTTTTCTCACCTCATTGGTGTACTGAACAAAGAATTAGACAAGATGCGTGAGAAAGGTAGCCGGGTCTTACATTGATTAAAGGTAGGAAAGAAGTATGCTCTGCAGAGTGAGAATGGACCACTGAGAGAGTTTACAGTGCCACAAGGTTAATGGTTGAGGTCTTTTGTATCCCTCATTCTTCAGATTGATGTTCGATCTAAGATGTTCTATTGAAAACTGGCTTGATTTCTCACTAGAAAGATTAAAGATGGCACTTTCTGATTGGTCCCCAGGTGCAGGGCTTGGGAACTATATCCTGTATATGTCTGAATCTCTGTGATTGATAGGTCATGTCACCTTGCTCAGCCAGTAGGTCACACTCTAATCACCTGCTTTATTTCCCCCTGAAAGACATAAATCTTCATAATTCTTTATGGGATGCTGAGGGTGTAGAGGTCTCTGTCTTCGTATAGCTACTTCTACCTGAAAGGGACTGTAGGCCCTACCTACTGGGGAGTTATGTACTCTCCACCTATCTTGGGACTGGCTCAGTTTTTAAAAATCGGTCAAGACAATGACAAAGGAATAGCTGCAGCACCCTTGACTTACAAACTCATTCATGAGGGCTGGTTGTAACTTAAGTTGGTCAGGCTCCCCTACACATCCTTCAAAGTCTCTCTCCCGTGTAATTTTAGACCACACTTTCTTTCAGGCAAATCTCAGGGTCCTTAGAGAGACACTGGCCCAGGATTTCTCAGGCCCACACAGGAAAGGATGTAATGTTCCTTCTAGAACTCTTTGAGGGTTAAATCTGTATCTGAGACCATCTGGAAGTCCAATAGGCTGGCATTCAGGTCATAGACTTTGGTGGTAAGTTAAAACTAAAATTCTGGTTGTAATACAAGTTGTTCGTATGTCAGGCCAGTTGTAACTTGAGGGTCCACTGTATATCTATACATCAAAGACTCTTGAGCTCTCTGGTTAATGGGAGGAAGCTTGATGAATTTGTCATGCGAGTCATAAGCTTAGTCTGGATCACCATCTCAAGCCATGAATGCCTAAACTTTACTATTAGGTTGAGGATGCAGAGCCCAAATATTAGAAGCAGGTTCGAATATTTCCTGATCTATCTTAAAAGGTGTACTATGATGGATCCAGCAATTAGAAACATCATTTTTCTGTTATTATTTGTGATGAGTTGTCTAAGTTTTATTTTCATGCTTCCTGTAGTGGATAAAGCATGGCAGAGATGTTTATTAGATAAATTACTAAGGGCCTGAGAGCTACAGCCCTAGCAAGATAACCCACATTATGGATCTAATTAAAAACAGGAGTCTTGGCACTGGTACTCATTTAAGATTTGATGGATTAGGGGTATTAATGACTTTACTTATCTGAACCTGGAGCAGTACTAGAATCTTGTGTTTTGAAGATGAGCCTCAGGTCTTCCAGAGAGCTTCACTAGTATAGCTATTTTCTTTTGGTGGCTCCTTTTCCTCGGACAGTTCAGGTGGGGCTGTCTTTATTTTAGAAAGGCAAATTCAATGTGAAATAGGAAGAAAAGGTCTAAAGGTGTAGAGGAAGTAGGAAGGGTAGGGGAAAGAAAATAAGGGAAAAGAAAAAATACGAGAAAATGAAAAAATGGAAACACAGTTTTTGTAAATAGGGAAGGGTAGAGAGGGTGAAGGGAGGGCAGGGACAAGGGGGAAAAATGAGAACCAAGACCTGTCATGTAAAGGTACAAGATCCCAATGATGAATGTAACTGTACTGTATACCTAAAAAGTACCAATACACTCAATGAGAAAAAAAAAAAAAAAGAAAAGAAAAGCAAATTCAGCTATTTGTCTCTGCCACCTTAACTGCAATAGGTATGAAAAGGATCACTGAAGAAGGGCCCTTCCATTTTGGTTTTAATTCATCTGCAGGAGTCCCTTTTTCCCAAGTTTTAATAAGTACTTTATCCCAGGGCAGACACTAGGCAGACACAGCTCCTAGGCCAGGAGCCAGCAGAATTTTGTCCCCACATAGTTTAACAGCCTGTTGTACTTGGCCCAGATTAATAAAATATTTTGAGTCTTGTGATCTCTGGGTCTAGTACCATATCAGAATATAGAAAAGTTCTCTCATAGGATTTCTCAAATGGACTCATATTTAGCCTAGTTTTGGGGTGTTTTGAACCTCAGAAGGGCTTTGGGGCAGTAATTGAAGCAAATACTCAGAAGGCTAAATTTTGCTGTAGTTTGATATAGATCTGGCTGGCTCTTTTGACCTTTGTGGAGGACTGAGGTCTCCAGGCAGAATAGAAATGGTAATTTATTCCTAAATCCTTCATTGGAATTGGAGAATTCCTTCCATTTTTGCTAGTAAATATCTTCTTAGTAAGGGAGGACACTGTGGCAAAATTAAAGGTCATGGTTGAACATTTGACCTTTGAATTGACATGTCAGACCAGGTATAAAAAAAGTTCTGACCAGGGCTCACCTTGACCCCAGTTATGGCTGAAGATGTTAGAGCAGGTATTCTGAAGAAGTTAAAACACAGTAAACTACTTTCATATCTATAAGAAATTTAATTTTGTTATCCATGACATCCAGGGTCACGCAGGGTTCCTTAGAGTAGATGGAGATGTCTGTGGACAAGGGCATTGGAGATTGTCCTAGGCCCCTTCAGTCTTCTTCATGAGAGTAAGAGGTGAGAGTTTTGGCTGGCCTACCTACATCTCTAGTAGCTGGGACAGTCCAGTGCCATGTATCAGGCACACTGGCTATCTGATAAAAATACAGCAGGGCCCGAAGTGGTGCCTTGTTATAGTCATATGCCATTGCCCAGTTTCCTGGGACTTAAAGCAGGAGTTCTTTCTCTGATTAGCCTTAGGTTTTGGCTTGAATGACTTGGGGGTATTTAACACATTCCTACTATCTTGAACCATTGGTATGGTACATGTACAACCATCAGGTGGCATGGGACATTTTGCACGTATCATTGGTGTGCAAGTTGCCCAGTAGGGCAGCCAGACATATGGGGCCAGAATTATGGCCCCATTATGAAAATGTTAAATCAGAGAGGTACAGGCTGCAACCCCTGGAGACATGATGCAGAGCAGCACAGCACAGGGGTCAGATGGCCACACCACTGCTGACTCAGATGTCCCACATGATAGAACACACTAAAGAACTGTTCCAGAGAAATTAGAAAACTTCCTTAGTTCCCAACTTCCACCAATGTTTTTCTCACTTCTCCCCCCTTAAAAAAACCCCTACTTATCTTCCAGCTGGGCTTGACAAGAAATATGTTACTAGATTCTGGGGTTCTGTAGACTCTTTCCATATCCTTGGTGTCCTAGAAAAATAATTGGATAAGACACAGGAAGAAGATAGTGAGGTTTTACATTTATTAAAGTTAGAAAAAGAAGTATGCTCTACAAACAGCAGGCCAGTTAAAGGTAGGAGAAAAAGTATTGTATAATCAGCAGAGTTATAGCAGGCCACAATGAATTCATAGTGTCTGTGAGTTTAATGGCAGAGGCCTTTTGTAGCCCTCATTCTTCAGGCTGATGTCAGATCTTAGGCCATCTTATAAAAAAACCTGTTGATTTCTCATTAAAAGAATTAAAGACAGCATTTTCTGATTGGTCCCAGATGCAGGGCTTGAGAACTATATTCTGCTCCCGTGTGTTGAATATCTATTATGGACAGGTCACAACCACTTGCTCAGCTGATTTTCCATGTCCTAATCTCCTGCCTTAGTATAAGTAATCACACTAAAGTCATGGTCTTTGAACTTTCTTCATATCAATTCATATTGAAGTTAAGAGTATTGTAATAGTTTAGTTATTATAAGTAGGCAGTCACGATATAGGAGAAATATAGCTCTCAACCTGCTGGATGCCAAATTGTCAAGTTCATGGTCCCACAACATTGAGAAATGAAGTTGCAAAGCAAAGGAAGAAGTTAGGAGAGTTTTATTGGAAATGAGGAGAGAAGAATAGCTCCTGGATTTCCAGGAGGAGTCTTGAATAAGGTAGCCACCAAGGCCCTTTGTTAGGGATAATTTATACAGCAAAGTCACAGTGTGGGTACAACATGGTCAAACTGCCATCAGCCTATAAGAATTATAAGTGTAGATGCTTAGCTAATATTGATCCAATAGGGAAATGAGTCATATAGCAAGGATACAGTACATGGAAAGAACAAAAGCATTTTTGGGAAGGAATGGGTCCAGATGCTCTATCCACCCACCTTGGCAATTGATGCCCATCTGTACTTACTGGGCCAGGTGGTGCTAATTGCAATATAATCTCAAGTTATCCTTTAGGGAGGCATATTATCCCTAAGCATCTTTATCTTGAGACCTGGTCTTTTCAAATGCCACAATTTTGATATCTTCATTTTTCACTGACTTCTGTAAGAGCCCAGGCCCTCTCTGACTATATATTAATTTCTATCTAATTTAGCTGCCTATAATAGTCAGAGAGGCCTAATAGTAGATAAAAGGCAATAAAATAGCCAGCCCAGGTTAAGAGCTAATTCAAGCAACCTTTTAGTCAAGCAGCTGGTTAGTCAAGGAGTTGGTTAAACTTACAAATATAAAAGAAAACACAAGAAGAAAAGGTAAAGGGTTGAAATAGAAATAGAGATAAGAATTCTTCTCACTAGGAAGAAGGCTCTTATCCAGTGAATACTAACAGATTTAACAGTTCTTGTTTACCTCTGGACCTGGCCTTCAAGAGACTCAGGAAAAAATGTAAGACAACCAGTTTCTCTTTAAACTCATCACCTTTGAGGCAAGCCCCCCCATTTTCTGCTTATCTATATAAGCCCTGATAAAGAAAACATGATTGTGATGTAGGAGAAATTTAAATCCCATTCTGCTAGATGTCAGATATGCCAAATTTATGTCCCCCAAAACAGAATGAATTTTAAGGAACAAGAGATTTAAGAGTAGGAAAGGTTAAGAGATAGCTCCTGAGAGACAGAAGTGTACCCAAAGTGGATTGCCATTTGGCCTTTTGTCAGGGGTAATTTATATGGCAAAGTCACAATGTGGGTACAATATTGGTCAAACTACAGTCAACCAATAGGATTGCAAGCATAGCTGCTTAACTAATATTGCTCCAATAGGGAGACAGGTTACGTAGTAAGGGTACATGGAAAGAATAAAGGCATTATGGGAAAGGGATGGGGCCAAATATTCTGGTCACCCACTGCATGGGCAAACAATGCCCATCTGGACATAATGGTTTAGGTGGTCTTAATTACAATATAATCTCAAGTTACTGTTTATCCCCTAGGAAGGCATGAGGGCGTGGACATTGTATCTTTATCTTGAGCCCAGCCTTTTTCAGATGTGCCTCCGGCCATAATTCTGATGTCTTTATTTTTCTCCTGACTTCTTTGAGAGCTCTGTCCCTCTCTGACTATATATTTATTTCTATCTAACTTAGCTGCCTATAATAACTGGAATTATTTTCCCTCTTGATATCCACCAACAGCTTTTTTGTAGCAGGGATACGGGAAATACAAAAAATCACCCAGGCTTGCCTTGTGTGAGCAAGCAAAGCTGTTTTATCCATCCTAGTACAAAACGGGCAGGCTGAGTCTGAGGGAGAGTCAGTGTAGAAGAGGGGAGAGCACAGGCTTAAGTAGAGAACTGGTTGTTAGGCAGTTGCCAGGCATTCGTCAGGGGATTTGTTGTCTCAAGGAGTCTGGGGACAAAAATAGTGTGGTCTGTGCTCCTTACACTGGGCAGTGGTACAGATGTTTCTTGGAATTGAGAGCTGGGACATGATGGCCTTTCCCACCAGCACCAAGTTTGTCTGTAATGGAGTTTCCTGAGGGCTGTAACATTTCCCACTGGGTATTACCCTGGCCAGACTGGCAGGGAAGGGGGTCTTTGTCATATCTTCAGGCATGACATTCCTGTTTCTTTGTTATAAAAGGAGAAACAAGGCTGGATATATAGCTCAGTGGTGCAACATCTGCCTGGCACAAGTGCAAGGCCCTGAGTTTGATTTCCAGTACCAAAAGAAAAAAAGGGGAAGCAGACATTGTTTCTTATGGATGCTTCATGTGGGACATGTGGGCAGCATGGACACCTTTAATCAGGTAATACTTTTGGGTGGACAGAGCAGTATGGTGGAGTCAGAGCAAGGATTTTTCACACTGACTGATTGGAGAAAGCCTTAAATTGATTTTGGAAGCATCCTGAGAGAACCTTGAGGAGGATGGCCCAAAGAGGAAGGGAAGGAGAATACAGATGAGAGGGCCAGTAAATAAATGTAAGGAGACATGTGGCCCACCTCCAAATACCAGTCCAAGAGCCAGAAATGCTTTGTTCAATTTCTGCAGCTCTATTAGCTTTTTTGCTGCATCTTTTACTATGCCTGACTGATTTGTATAAAAGCAGTGGCAGTGTTTTTCTCTTTAAAAGATGCATACGCCTCCTTTTTCAGCTGTTAGAAGATCTAAAGCTCTATGGTTCTAAAGTATCACCGCCACCAGGGAGTCTAACTGGTTCTGTAAGGTAAGAATGGAGTTGGCTATTTCTTTGAGATAGTTACAGAGATCTTGGGATAGGGAACAACAGTAGGTTAAGGAAGTAGTTAGTTCTGCTATTCCTGTTCCTGTAGCAGTGATGATACCAAAACCAAAAAGGAGGGTAACTATTATTATGTCTCTACGTTGGACTGCAGATTTTGCTTAGTGGTTCTGCCACCTGCCTCGCAAGCACAAGAGCCTGAGTTCCATCTCTGATACAAAAAAAAAAAAAAAAATAGTTCTCTACATTATTGGATCAGGGCTCTAATGGCAACAAGCAGGCTTTGGTTTTCCAGGGCTATATCTGTCTTTGGGTTGAGGTATATTAGAGTGCAGGTGGCATTCCACTTAGTGGGAGGCATAAATATGTGGAAGTTCCATAAAGCCAGAAAATGACTTGGTTTAGATAAGCAGAATTGTTTCCTTTTTAAAAGAGATATGAGAATTTCTTGCTTTTGTTCTCCCAGATGCCCAGAGTACCTGACAGGACAGCTCCCATAGGGCCCTTGACAGGGGATATGGTTGGTGTTTACAGTTCTGTTTTCCCATTGGAAGAAGAATCTTTTGGTATCTATTAGAAGCCATTGTAAAGAGTAGTTAAAGGTAGTCAAGAGAAGGCAATCTGAGTAAATGTGAAACTGGTGACAGGGAGTCCATGGATATATTGTCATGCATGGGATGTGGTGGCTGTTAAAGAAATCTGACTGTTTGTTAAGCAATGATGTGGTTGTAATTTAAGGAGGGCCAGAAAAACAGGCTGAGTGAATGGAGCATCTTGGGCAGCCTGGTAATTGATATGGTTGGCTGAGGCCACTAATTGTAACGTGGTTGGTGAGTACATGTCCTAGTGATGTACCAGAAGATAGATCACACTGAACGCAGATGGAGGCTTGGAAGGCCAGACTAGTATCATTGGTTATGGGGCCATATATAGGCTTTGTTTAACTCTTTTATAGGGAGAGTTTAGTAACAGAAGACTGAAAGAGTAGGCTTCATGTCCCATCTGAGTTTTGGGGGTTATTTTGTTGTTATTTCATTAATGGAGAAATCGAGTAGGAATCTTTAAGAGTTGGGGTGAGCATTTTATTTCATGTTGTGAATGGTATATAAGGTTAGTAAGGACTCAGATCTGGGGAGGAACTGGAAAGGCAATATAGGTTGACTGAAGACCTAGAGGTACAAAGTCAGCAATTTTTGGCTGAGGAAGAATTGGCCTGGTTCGGCAAGGAATGAGTTAACTGCAGTATCCTGTGGAGGTAATTACAAACTTCTGGGAAAAGTGGCTGGGGTATAGCCAAGAGGCAAGGTGAAGGAAACAGGATGGCTAATCAGATAAAGGGGTGCAGAGAGAAGGGAGAGGAGGACCTAGTCAATGCAAGGGCAAACATGAGCATAAGAAATGATTCCATCCCTGAGGCAAAAGACAATTGAATTGAAGCTATAACAGGTTTGTAAGTACAATCCCCAGGACAGTGCATAGTAGTAACAGAAGGTGTTTAAGGTCCTCTTTATCAATCATTGAACAGAAGGAGGGCAAGAAGGAAGGAAAACAGTTCAATCTGCTCTGGGGAAAAACCACACAGTGTCCTGAAAAAAGGGGGTTTTCTATCCTTGTAAGGTAGGATTCAAGGGTAGAGACCCGAGGGTAAAACCCAAAGCAGACTGAAGGAAGGAAGTGGATGAAGTGGCAGGATATGCGGGGGGCAAGACATTTTAAATGTTTACTGGAATTTTGGTAAGCCTGAGGAAAGTAATAGTGGAGATTGTTTGTGATTTCCACAAGGAGTCAGGTGAGTTATCAGTCAGACACAGCTTCACCTGAGAGCAGTCTACCCACCAGGGAGGGTCTTATAAATGGACAGCCTTCAGAGTGCTGTAGATGACCAGGACAGGTTCTGTCCACTTGGGCTCTGGGGTCTGGTTGTAGCGGGGGAAATCTTTAGGATCAGTTTGTCAGCCAGGCTATCTTCATAAGGCTGGGTGTCTGAAGAAGGTAAGAGAAGCTTAGCAGTATGCTGGATTTCTTTTCAGGATATTTGCAGAACTGGGAGATAGTCTTTGATGAGTCTGGCCTCTGGGCTGAGGATTGATCTAAGCTGAAAGGTATGGCCATATAAAAGTTCAAAGGGGGTGAATCCCATAGATTCCTAGGGAATAGCGTGGGTTTGGAGGAGGGTGATCAGAAACAGAGAAACTCAGTCCTTATGTAGCTAGAGTGTGAGTTTAGTGAGGTAGCCTTTGAGTAGTCCATTAGACCTTTCTACCATTCCAGATGATTGAAGCCAGCAGGTGTGTGGAAATTCCTTTGGACACCAAGTGACTTGGACACCTCCTGAATAATTTGACTAATAAAAGTTGGCCTATTATCTGAATGAATGGATGTGGGAAGTCCAAACTGGCAGATATATCAGCTAGGAGGGAGTTGATAATGGTTAAAGCCTTTTCTGAGCTGATGGGAAAGGCCTCCTCTCACCCTGTGAAGATATAGACCTAGACCAGGAAGTATCACAGCTTCTTTTCAGCATGAAGGCAAAATCAGTTTGCCAGTCCTAAGTTTGGGATAAGACCTGCTCTTGATTAAAGGAAAAGGAGGGAGCCTCAGAAAGCCCCTGGCAAACAGAGCATTGAGCAGTGGTGGTTTTTAGGAGGGTTTTCCAGGAAGAAAAGCAGATAAGAGACTCAAGCTGTTGGGTTAGGGGTTTTTGTAGCCTGTATGCAAATTGTCATGAAAAGATGAAGGAATAGCATAGGCTTGTGAAGCAGGAAGGAGAAACTTTTCCCTGACTCAGGTACCATCCATCTTTGGTGAGGAGCGCCTGATATTATTGATGTTTCAGAAGAGGAATAGCCTGAGAAGCCAGAAAGGGCAAAATATTGATTCTTGGGGTTGTAAGAGGGAAATCATTTGCCTCATTTACAGTTTTGTCTTCAAAGGCTTTTCCATCAGCTATAGGGTCTGAAAGTCTCTGGTGTCCCTTGCAGTGAAATACAGCCACCCAATGAGCAAGGGGGCATCCTGGAGAAGGGCTTTTATGTGTGGGGCATTAATGATTGAAGACCTTCAGGAAGTGAGAAATCCCCTTTCTGCCCAGATGGCAACATGATTGTGTAATATATAGAATGTATAATTGGTGTCAGTATAGACATTAATTTGTAAGCCCTTAGCTAGTGAGAGAGCATGGGTCATAGTAGATAGTTCAGCTTGTTGAGATGTGATGGATGGAGAGACAGCTTTAGCTTGTATGGTAGAATCATGGTGTAAGACCTAAAGTCTCACTTCCACTTCACGGAGCGTGAACAGCCAAAAAGGCCTCCACGATGCTGGGCCCTAACACCCAGCGAGGCTCCGGGAACATGACGGGAGAACCGAGAAACCCAGGAAGGAACACACCAGCCTAGATGGTAAAAGACCTTTATTAGTCTGGCCAGACGGCACTCCCGGAGCCAGATGGCTCAGAGAGGCAACTGCTCAGGGGCTGAGGTACTTTTTATAAGGTTTTACTAAACAAAGAGTCAGGGAATTCACAGAACAAGACTGCAAACACATTGCTTATCTTATGCAGGAAATGTTCTAGGGTCACTTTTTGTCAAACCATTTGCCCCTGCGTGAGCTGTTAACCAAGGTAGCAATTAGCATATGAAGAAGCACAGTCTGGCTTATTAGCATGGAGTCACTTTAGCCTATTCAAGTCTTACAATGGGAGATGAAAGCATATCCTGCCTTGGTGGGAGCTGGCTTGTATGAATTTCCTTCAGTGAACCAAGTGTGGTTAGCACTGGGAAGAAGGAAGGTAGAAATGTGAGGGAAAGGAGAAGTTTCTAGGTATATTAGAGAAGTACTGTTGTGCATTTCAGGCTTTTTAGAAAGAGGCATGTGCTGATAAGGTGAGAAGCTAGGTTGAAATCAGGTCCTAAGGCAATAGTAAGTGGGGGACTATCCATGAAAAGTGTATAGGAAAATGAGGGATGGAGAGAAAGTGAAAGTTGGAATGAAGACATAAGTCCCTGCAAGTTGTGGGAGTAAAAGGAGAGTGGAGTGTGTCTAGTGATTTTGAGTGTTTCTAGGAATAGCAGGGCTGCTGTGACAGCCACCTGCAAGCATAGTGGCCAGCCCAAGATGATGTGGTCAAACTGAACAGAAGTGCAACTGGATGTGGACTGGGACTTTTGAGTCAGAACCCCTGCTGCACATCCTCTATATTCTACTGTGTAGAGGCAGAATAGTTGGCCAAAGAGGGGACTGTCTGTAGGGCTTCTTTTAAGGATTGAAAAGATGGGTAAAGGAAGGTCTTATAATCTAAGGGCTCAGTGGGATCTCCCTTTGCAAGTTTGTGGAGGGATATGCTGAGGAGAGCAAAGCTGGGAACCCAAAGGTGAAAGTAGCCTATTATAGTGAGAAAGCTGTTTGGTGGTGAGAATTGGGTTCTGAGAGATCAAGTGGATACAGTCTGGGGCTAGGGATTGGGTATATTAGTGGAGAGTGATGCTCAGATAGATGACAGATGGGGAAGAGATTTAGGCCTTAGAGGGAGAGACATGGTGCTCCTTGGAGCCTAGGTGTTGTAATAATAAGAGGGTATCTTTATAGGATGCCTCATAGGAGGTGCTGCAGAGGACAAAGTCATCGACATTCTTTATGGAATGAGAGGAGGAGGGGAGAAAGGAAAGCAAGCCACAGGAAAGGGCCTGACCAAAGTAGTAGGAGCTATCCCAGACACCCTGTGGCAAGACCGTCCAGGTTAGCTGCGGGACTGATGAGTTTCAGGGTATGTCCAGGTGAAGGCAAAGAAAGGCTGTGAGGAAGGATGCAGGAGACTAGTTTAAAAAAAAAAAGTGTCTTTTGTATAAGAGTAATGAGTGGTAAGACAGACAGAGGACAAAAAGTGTGTATATATATCTTAGGCACCGTGGTGTGTATGGGGAGGACAGTCTGGTAGCATGGAGATCTTGCAGCAGCCATTTACCTTTCATATCAGAAGGTTGGGGGGTGTTGTAAGAGGAGTTGAAGGGCATTAAGAGAACATGTCACAGTAGATGAGAGATGATAGATAATAAGCCCCGTAAAGCCATGTCCTGGATGGGATACTGTCATTGGGCAGGGTAGAGGTGGTTAGGCTTCAGGGATGGTAAGTGGTTGTTGGGATGAAGTTAGGGATGATGTGGAAGTATATCAGACCCTGTGGTGGAGGTGAGGAGAGATGATGAGAACTGCAGGTTCAGACAGAAAGAAACCTGCACTGTAAAATTACCGGGTGTTTGGTGTCCAAGATGGACCGTATATGGACCAGGTATGAGGCAGAGTGGGGCCTGATACAGAGTATGGAGGAGGGCTAGAGTCAGAGGGTAGTGTCCGATAAACAGGAGGCCTGGCAAGGGGCTGGCCAGGGATAGTGGCAGAAGACCTGGGGGAAGGGAGGAAAGCAGCTGCAGCACCTGAGGCCAAAAGCTCTGGGAGAGAGAGGGAAGTGGCTGTACCAGTCATGGTGACCAGAGCCTCTAAGGGAAGGCAGTGGGAGTGATGGTACCTTTAGCCACTGCAAGAGGGGGAAGAGCACAATCATCTGGTTCTGTTGTCAGAGAGGAGCCTGCATTGGAGGAGATTGGAAGGGGTGCAGACAGGAAGGAAAGAAGTATTTGAAAACAATCACAGGTACAGCACAGGAAGACTACAGAGTGTAAAGAATGCCTGGACAGAGTACCTCAGACCATTTTTCCAGTCTTCAGTAATAATTATTGAATACTGAAAGATGGAAAAATCAAAGGTGCCTGGCCAGGGATTTAGCTCAGTGGTTCTGGTGCCTTTGCAAGTGCAAGGACCCGAGTTAGGTCCCCAGTACAAAAAAAAAAAAAACAGTATTTGGGCTTCAGTTTTGGGTTTTGTAGAAAACAGGCTAAGGGAGAGGGCGGGGGAGAGAATGAGATTCCCATAGAGAGCACAGAGAGAGAAGAGCAGCATCAAGGTACAGAGTGGACGGCTAGCAAAGGCACAGGGCTGTAATGGGCTGTGCGTGAGTGGCCAAGGTAGATGTCTCTGCAGTTGGCCAGACACCAAGCAAAGACATTTACCCGCCTGGTCAGTTCTATGACCTGCTCTGGAATTAAGGAACATAGGGAAATGAGTCTGTCTTGGCAGGTGAGGGGTTAAAGTGAGAAAAGTCCTGGCAGCTAAAGGGTTAAAAGAGACAACAGTCTTGGTGGGTTAAGGGAAGTAGAGCAGGGCATGTTGCCTGTGAGGCAGCCACTGCATTGGCAAAGGAGGGTGGAAGCCAGGTGAGAAGTTGAAGTCTCACCCAATTTGAAGGTGTTCACAGGGACTGAGATGTGGTCTGAGATTTGGCCTTAGGAATGGGTAACACTGAATCGTCTCATCAAGGCAAAGGCTTGAGATAAATCTGAAAGCCCTCAGAGAGGGCTGCCCTATCCCAGCTTTCAGCACTGCATGTAGTGGAGATGTAGAGAATAGAGAAGCCACCTGGGCTTGCCTTGTGTGAGCGAATAAAGCTGTTTTATTCACTCAAGTGCAAAACAGGCAGGCTGACGCTGAGTGGGAATCAGCATAGATTAGCGGGAGAGCATAGACTTGAAATAGAAAAGTAGTGGCTAGTAGAGAGGCAGTTGCCAAGCATTGGTCAGAGAACTCATTGGATGGAGGCAAAAATTAGGGCAGTTTGTGCTCAGCACACTGGGACGCAGTACAGATGTTTCTCAGAACCAAGGGCTGGGATGTGATGGCCTTTCCCACAAGTACTAAGTTTATCTGTAATGGCTTTTCCTTTGGGCTTCAAAATTTCCCACTGGATGTGACCCTGGCCAAGCTGGGGTTTGGGTGTAGTGCTGGGGGGCGGTGGCCAGACTGGGTCATGGCCTTAGGCATGACGTGTTTTACTTCTGTGCATTTCCAATATGTACTCTCCTAAATTCCTCCTTTTGTCCTCAAATTTACTCTTCCATTTTGGGAGACAAAGAACTCATGTTTATACAGAATTAACTGTTTCAGTACTACCTTCTCTGTAACAAAATTCACATATATTTTTAATTGACATTGGTTTTATATTTTCTGATAATTTCCTAGGTCTATGAAATTCGTAAAATATTTTAACATATATGAACACATATTTATATATCTACTTATAGTTACATCTAAGAATAATATATTATTTCAATCTTTTACTTAGAGCATAAGATGGAAACTGAATGATTTGAACAATTGACAGTTTATCTCTTAAATAGAAACCAATAATAAAAGTCATCTTAATTATTGCAAAGAATTGTCATATATTTTCAAGACATAATCTGTTATCAGACAGGTTGCAAGGGAGTTCTTCACAGCGGAGATGGAGGACCTTGATTTCACCCCACACGTGAGAAAGGTTCTTTAACTTCCATTACAGAAAAATAATTTTGAAGATATGTCAATAAGCATGAGATTCATATGGCAGAATTTAAAAGTACACACTATCTGTTAGTGTAGGGCCCTCCAGAAAGAGAGGCTCATTTGGCCTCAAGCAGAGTATGTGTGTGTTATCACAGAGACTTCTGCAGTACATTCTGAACTCCTGCTATGTGCTACCTCACAAGGCTGAAGGGGGAAAAAAACCCAAAAAACTAAAAGACAACTCAAGAGACAAAGAAACCAGGGAGCCAGGATGACCAATTCTGATGCAATCAGCAAAGGCACTGGTCAGTCCAAGCCACTAATTTTTATTGGTAATCTATTGGGGTAAAGGTGAACTATGTGTTAAAGAGGAGCTACATGGGAGGACATGCAGTCATGTACTTACTATGGATACTAATGCAAGTGAGGCTTGTAAAGGACAAGACAAAGCATTCTCAAATTAGGAACAGAATAGAAAATATAGGGTTGTAATCAGAATCTTGTCCTTCTAGTTAAGAAGGTTTTAAATTAGGTGTGAACAGAATTTGGGTGTGAGTTACTTTGACTTCAGCATTTAGGGTTCAGCTCAATTGGTTTCTCAAAACAAGCCAATTGAGAGGTTAACTCTTTACAACCTGCACTTTTTACAACCTGCTTTGGGCAAAATTAATGCAGTCCCCCACAGTGGTCTAGGGAATGAAAAAAATCTATGGAAAGAAGGGATCTGTTTTACAGTGAAAGCAAATGGCCTTCTTATCAAGTGAAGGGTGATGACCCATTCACAGGTTGAAAGGCCCATTTTCCAGGAGAAAAGTTGATTATCTAGTAGCTTGTTTCTAAAAAGTGGCTCACCAACTAAACTTTATTAGGTTCCCAGATGCTCACCTCTCCTTCTGGAGCTGGAGTCCAAGTTGTTCTCATCTCAAAGAATTGAACAAAAGGAGCAAAAAGCAGTGTCAAAATTTATTTGAGAAAGTAAAATGAAGAATGGGAGAAAAACTGGTTGTACAGAGTGAACTTGGGCCAAGTAAATAGAAAAAGGGTAAGAACAAAGATAAAAGTACATGATGTGTCTGAGAAACACAGCATGGGCTATCATGGAAAGTTATGATAGCATCACCTCTCATGGCTGTTCTCCTTTTATGCTGTCTAAATCTCAAGGAAACCCATGAAAACTTCTATATATGAAGAGGCAGTGCTGGGATCTCATACCTCAGGCTGACATCAGGTCTAGACCATCTTATTGAAAACCTGCTTGAGTTCGTATGTGAAATCCATATGCAAGACTCTGGGAACTGTTTTACACATGTGTCCTGGATCTTTTTTTTTTTGGTACGGGGCATTGAACTCAGGACGTTGCACCTGGGAGGCAGGGGGTGGCACTACTCCCAACCCTTGGATGTTATAATTAACAGGTCATGTCTACATCTTCAACCAGCTCTTGCCACACCCTAATCTCCTATCTCAGTTGGGAAGTTTACTAGTGGAAAGATAATGGCCCATTCTAAAGATGAAAAGCCTGGTTTACAGGTGAAAGTATAGATGAGACTTACTAAGTCTTTTAAGACCCTTATGAATTTTTTTTTTAGTGAGATTCCTAGAAGAGAAAAATATTTGGATAATTAGATAACCCTTTTGTCCCAAAGCTGCACTTTTTTGTTAAAGTACAATTCTAAATTTATAACTTTGCCTTTTCTCTATTTCTTTTACTCTTTTAATGGATCTTAAATCTACAGTCAACAGGTATCAGTTGTAAACTTGATTTCTCTGTGGAGTATGGATTTCTAGGTTTTGGGTAAAATTGAAGACTACTACATAGTTCCATGGCCTTATTTTCTTTTAATTTCCTCAGGGTCTACTTCTGAATTTGCACTGGGCATGTTGTTTTCACCACACATTTGATCTAGCCCAAAGCATAACCTTTATTTCTATTTTTCACAAGAAAACCAGTCATGAGATTTTGCTCTCATTACTGAGTGTGTGTTCTTCTACTAACTCCCTTTCCTTTTGTTGTCGGACTTTAGGGTCCTTACTCATCAAAAGCAAGGCTGAACTACTTAAACAGAAATCAGCTCAAACAAGTAGGTTTATTGAAGGTGACCCTCAAGAAAATAGAGGAACTCCTTGCCTCAGATCTCTATCTTAGGACTCTGGGTCCCTAATGGCTTTTATGGGGCAAGAAGGAGGGTACAGTAAGACAGTGGACAGAACAGCTCTGCACTGGGTAGGGGTCTCCTTTAGAAAGTACTCCTTTGTTTTAGCTCTCTCTTCTTCTTCCTCATCCAGAAGGAATTGGATCTCCATCTCCTGGGTCCAGCATCTGCATTTTCTTTTCAGAAAGATATATACTTTTCTCCATGTCAATTCACATGAGTTGAGAATAGGGAATGTTACTGAGGCCTCTCTTTAGCAATTAGAATACCATGTGAAATGAATGAAGATTCGGGACAGGAATTGGTTTATTAAAACATTGTGGGAAAATATTTGAAAGGGAAAGGATTTTTAAAATCTTTCCCTGTAAAGCAGCTGTGTTACACTTTGGATTATATTCTTTGAAATTTTTATGCTTCCTAAAGTGACATTCTCATGTGAAGTTTCCTTGGTGTATAGTTTAGTCTTCTTTACTTTACTTGCTTTACTTTATGGATCTCATCGGATTTTATTGCTGCCATACATATCCCCACCCTCACTACTAACATATATACATACTTACATACTTTGTAATTGTCAGACTTTTTTTCTATTGCATAAAGATCATGAATATGACTTCAAAAGCATAAATTATTTGCCTTCTAAAACTCAACTGAAGAATAAAAACTCAAATTACTTCTCTACTTACCCCAGCCTTACATTTGAAATGTTCATAATAGCCCATAACCAAGTCTCTGATGTTGGATTTATGCCTTACCATGCCTTCTCTGTATTTCAGCTTTCCCATTGTAGGACAAAATACCTACACCCACAATTTAAAGGAGGAGAGGTTTAGTTGGCTCATGTTTTCAGATGCTGCAGTTAATGTTAGCATGCTCCAAGGCAGAAACATCATGGTAGAAGGTCTTAGCAGATCAAGGCTGCCTAGTTCCTGGTGGTCTGCATGAGAACAGCACAGGAACAGCACAGGAGAGTAAAGGAACAGGGACCAAGCCCCTTCCATGATTCATGAGATACCCGGTAGTGTATTTTACTAATCCTCTACATCGCTCTGAAATCAATCAAGTTGACAATCTAGCTTAACTGTCATAATCTCTTCACCCTTATTCCTCAAATACAGAATAGAAAAAAGTGAAGCCTTGTTAGTATAAACTATTGTAAGAAAGCATTGGAAGAATTCTGAGATATAAGTGTCATTGAGATAAGTAGGGACAGAAGCACAGATTATAGAACGTGTTTCTGAAAATTTAATTTTGGGGGTAGTACAGTGTGAGAAAGCAGATATTCCACGAGTCACATTCTGGTAAGGCTAATGTGGTGAATGTTTGGCACTTGTGCTGCAGTGGGCTGTATCACTCAAAGATTCATTTCTAAAGGATTTGCCATCACTGGTTAGGCAGATGGGGGAAAAAAAGGCAGGGATTTCAAACATTTGTTAAGGTTACCACTAGAAGTAATAGTTTTATTTTATTAGAACTGGCTATTTATTTTCTGAAGAGTTAGAAGAGAATTTGTTGAACAGTTTATCCAAGGTGGGTATGCAGTTGGTTTTTACTCTCCTACCTATCCCATTTGGTTATATCAGCCTCTTTTCTGAATAGATAGTGCTGTGTCAGCTGCTCCACTGCTAAGGACTTGCATGTTAAGTATCACCAATCTAATGTAGTAATATAAATGTGGCCTCTAGACATGGTTCAAATTCCAACCCTAGCATTTCTTAACTATAATTTGCAGAATAGTCATTTGTAGATTACTGTTATCTACCCAGAGTTTACAGTTAATTATAAGAGAGATATTTAAAAATGAAGCAAGTAAATAAACAGATGTATATGTATTATTATAATTATTACAGGTTCTATGAAAGGAGAATACAAGTGCTTTTAGAAAGAATAAGAGAAAAGACCTACTTTGGACTGGTTAGTTAAAGAATATCTTTCTTGATAATTGAGACTGGACCCGAGATGTGAACAGTGAGAAGCAGCTAGCCAGTTCAAGTTGGAAGAAAGACTCTTCTAAGAAGAGATGGTACATACAAGTTTCCTGGGAAGAGAACAAGCTTGGTTTGGTAACACTGAAAGGAAGTCAACATGACTGTAATATAGAGACTACAGGGTAGAGTGCAGTGAGGTAGAGGAAAAGTTGTCCCTGTCATCTGCAAATGGCACATTGTGAAAATTCCAAAGTGTTAGCATTTGGAGGTATGGGGCTTTGGAGAGGTACTGAGATCGTGAGAGTGGATGGAGTCTTTGTGATTGGAATTAGTGCCCTTATAAAAGAGGTTGTAGAGGGATTCCTTACCCCTTCTTCCAAAAAGATAATGAAAGATGGAAATCTGGAAAATAAGAAGTGGTCCCTCACCAGACACTGACTTCATTAGGCCCTGGATACTAGATTTTCTAGGCTCTAAAAAAATGAGTAGTAAATTTCTCTTATTTATAAGCCACCTGGTTTATGGAATTTTGTTGTAGTAGAGTGGATTAGATAGGGCATGAAACCAGGTGTGATGGTGCATGCCTGTAATCCTAGCACTGGGAGGCTGAAGCAGGAGGATTTCTGTGAGTTTGAGGTCGGCCTGATTTTCATGTCAAGTTCAAGGCCAGCCTGAACTATATAGTGAGACCATGTCTCCAAAAAAAGGAGGAAGAAGTATGGTTATGATAAAAAGTGCAGTGGGAAACCGTGAAAGAACTGTAAGCAGTGGAGTGGATATGATTCAGTTTGGAATTTCCATGTTTCTCCTGTAAGATCCTCCCAGGGAGGAATCCCACCACTCTAAGTCCGGGACACCACGATGCACCATAAACAGCCTGGAGAGACGATTCTTGATGCAAAACACAAGAGGTCTTTATTCCAGCGCGCTGGGGCTCAGCTCATAACCCTCGCAGGGGCAGAGGAGTTGAGCCCCGAAGCAGGGTAGATACACAGTTTTTAAAGAAAAAACCCACAAGCTATAGGGGAGGGGGAATTCTGAGAAAGGGGAGGGGGAACTTCGGTGGGGGATCATTTACAGGAATGTTTAGGGCTAGGTCCGGTTGTTCCTGTACCAGATGTTTATCTTGGTTCCTGTTCAGAATAACCCTCGCAGGGGCAGAGGAGTTGAGCCCCGAAGCAGGGTAGATACACAGTTTTTAAAGAAAAAACCCACAAGCTATAGGGGAGGGGGAATTCTGAGAAAGGGGAGGGGGAACTTCGGTGGGGGATCATTTACAGGAATGTTTAGGGCTAGGTCCGGTTGTTCCTGTACCAGATGTTTATCTTGGTTCCTGTTCAGAAAAGGGGAACCTGCACTGCACTGATTCTTTCTCTGATGAAAGCAACCAATCTATTCAGAACACAGGGCCCAACGGTTAAAAGTAATAAAAGGATGATAAGGGGTCCCAATAAGGTAGACACCAACGTGGTGATCCAAGGGGATTTATTAAACCAATTTTCAAACCAACCTTGTTGCGATTCGTGATCTCTTTGCCTTCTATCTAATCTTTCTCTGAGTTTGGCCATGGAGTCTTTTATGACTCCTGAATGGTCAGCATAGAAACAGCACTCTTCTCTTAATGCTGCACAGAGTCCGCCATCCTTCAAGAAGAGCAAATCTAATCCTCTACGATTCTGTAGGACTACTTCTGACAGAGACGTTAATGATTCTTCTAACTTAGTAATAGAGCTTTCTATGGCTCTGAGGTCTTCATCTATAGCTGCTCTTAATTCATTTAGATAGTGAGACCCTTGGACCAAAGCAACTGTTCCAGTACCAATGCCAGTGGCTATACCTAATCCTAAAAGAGCTGCCAAAGTTAAAGTTACTGGTTCTCTCTTATATCTTGTAATTTTTAAATTAAATTATTCCTCAAAGGGGCCTGAGTCATGATAGATAACCCGGGGTATGACCTGAACAAGTATACAGAAGTCTTTGGAACCATTAAACATTGAGGTAGCTAGACATGGGGTGAGGCCAGTATTGCAGGCCCACCATCTCCCTAGGTCAGGAACCAGATAACGAGTATCCGAGGTGGGGAGGCTTTGGAGGGTCTGGTTGTATAGCTGCTGGTGGTCTGGGGGTACCGTCCCCAAGCAAGTTCCTTTCCCTGATACTTCAGTTAGAGTTAATTTCCTTTTTGCATTCCAATTACATAAGCTATGGGAGGTGGTGTTGTTATAACCACCGGTGAAAGCTATTCCTTCACAATATGGGGGGCCAGAGGCCAAGCACAACCAACAGGATTCAGTTAGGTTGGGCTGTGAAGAATTTAGGGCCTTAAAGGCTCCTTGAATTAAATCAAGTAACCTCTGTCCAGTTCCTTTTGTGGGTGGAGTTGGTGTGGTTAGAGGAGTTCCAGAGGGGAGAGCCGGGGTGAGAGGATCGTTTTGGGGAGGGGCTATGGGCTGCTGCTCGGATAAAATGGTATTGGGCCCTATGGGGACTGGTGGGAGAGTGTTTATGCGTAATCTTATTTTCAGGGTGAACCCAATATCCCTTTCTAGTCCCCCTGGGCGATGGAACCGTAACCCCCAAGTTCGTCCACTCAGCCATCCTGAATAATCTTTTTTTCCTGGATTAGTTATAGTGATATTCAAGGGGTTGCAATAGGCAGTGCTTTTACAGGAGGGTGTTCCTTCACAATTACGGCTATTATTTTTGGACACTTTTATCCAATCCCATCGGGAGGAGGGTTTCCAGTAAGCGTCCCCGGAGGTTTCACAACCCCAATAGCCACAGTAGTAGCTCTCAAGGCCTCCACATTTTTTGTCCCTTTCTTTTCCGTCCCGGGGGCACACATAGAAATCGGAAGTGAGTAACCGACATCTGTTAGAGGGGTCCCCACATCCTTGATGTCCCCCAGGGGAAAATCTTTTTCCAGCCTTTACGGGAAGCTGGGCGGGGTCCTGGTTTGGAATATCCCAAGTGTCTAGTCCTGCAGCTAGTTGGCAGACATCGGGGTGGAGCGAGGGCCACCAGGTTCCGGGGGGGGCAGTATGGGATATACTCCATATGGGATCCCCTGTCTGGGAGATCACCTGCCAGGTGAGAACCTTGGGCTCATGGGGATTTGGGGAACTACTCAGAAGGGGGTGGATTAGGGTCAGGAGTCCGTACAACCTTAAACTTGAAGGGGTTAGAAGTCTTTTCCAGTCTCCATTCTGGGGCCGGTGGGGGAGCCAGTTTGACGTGGGAAGCATGGATCCAAGCTGATATTCCGTCAACTTTGACGGCGGTGGGAGTGGTCAGCAATACCGGGAAAGGTCCCTTCCAACGAGGCTCTAGGTTGCCTACCCGATGACGGCGGACGTAGACGGAGTCCCCAACTTGAAATTGATGAGGAACTTGGAGGTCTCCTGGAGCATAAGCTTCTCTCAGGTGTTGCCACACTTCGCGTTGGACAGTTTCAAGGGCTTTTAATCTACCATAAAGAGGTTTAGAAGAGACAACATTTGGATCTGTCAAGTTACCAACTCCTATTAAAGGACGAGGGGCTCCATAAAGCAATTCAAAAGGGGTTAAACCAAATTTTCCCGGAGTATTCCGTACTCGGAACAAAGCAAGGGGTAGGAGGACCATCCAATCTATAATGCCAGTCTCTAAGGACAATTTGGTCAAGGTCTCTTTTAATGATCTATTCATCCTCTCTACTTGACCTGAACTTTGGGGTCTATAAGCACAGTGCAATTTCCAATTAAACCCCAGGACCTTGGCTAGTCCCTGACTTACCTGGGCAACAAACGCTGGTCCATTGTCTGAACCGATTACCTTAGGGATGCCAAACCTTGGGAAGATCTCTTCGAGTATCTTCTTTGTCACAATAGTAGCAGTTTCTGTTTTTGTGGGGTAGGCCTCTACCCATCCTGAAAAAGTGTCTATGAAAACTAGGAGGTATTTATTATTATATTTAGCAGGCTTTATTTCAGTGAAGCTGACTTCCCAATAGCTGCCAGGCCTGTCCCCTCGTAATCTTTTTCCCGGGGGAAGCCTAGTAGGATAGGCATTTACCAGCTGACAGGGTATACATTGATGAATGGTTTCATCAGCCAGCTCAGAGAGGTTATAAATATAAAATGGAGAAGTCTGTACTATCTTCTTTAGATGTTTGGCCCCTAAATGAGTGAGCCCATGTAGTTGTTGAAGATAAGTTTTGGCCTCTTCCCTTGGTAGGATGGCCTTTCCATTGGGCAGGACATAAATCCTGTCTGGCTGAGGTTCTGAAAGTCCTAAATCATTTATCCTCTGTAAGTCTTTCTCAGAATAGGTGAACTTGGTAGTGGCAGTCCCTAGGTCTTCCTGTAGAGGGAGGATATTAATACCTTGAGTGGCTCTTTTTGCCACTATATCTATTCCCGGGCAATGAATAATTGCCACTTTTCTTGGCAAATGTATGGCTTCTAAGAGGTCCAGTATTTCCTTTTTATTATTTATTTCTTTTCCAGCCAAAGTTAAGAGTCCCCTTTGTTTATATATGGCTCCATGTATATGTGCCGTGGCAAATGCATATCGGCTGTCAGTATAGATGTTGATATCTTTCTTTTCTGACAATCAGAGGGCCTGGGTAAGGGCGATTAGTTCTGCCCTTTGGGCTGAAGTCCCTTCAGGTAAACTACTGGCCCAGATCACTGAAGTGCCATCTACCACTGCCGCTCCCGCTACCAGCTTACCTTCCACGATGTAGCTGCTTCCATCAGTGAACCATGTGAGAGCTCCAGGCCAGGGTTGGTCAGTCAAGTCTTTCCTGGACCCAGCCTCTTCAGCCAAGATCTCGTGGCATTGATGTATCACCTGTTCCTCGGTGACATCAGGCAGCAGGTAGCGGGATTGAGAATAGCTGGAGGAGCAAACTGGATTCTTTCATTCAGCAACAGAGTCTGATAATGAACCATCCGGGCATTGGACAGCCATCTGTCTGGAGGCTGTCGGATAATGCTCTCTAAGTCATGGGGAGCTATGACAGTCAATTGTTGTCCCATAGTTAGTTTATCAGCATCTTTCACCAAGGTGGCAACGGCAGCTATTGATTTTAAGCAGACAGGCCACCCCTGTGCTACTGGGTCCACTTTCTTTGACAGGTAGGCCACTGGCCTTTTCCAAGGTCCCAAAGTTTGGGTTAACACTCCTTTTGCAATTCCCCTTTTCTCATCAACAAACAGGGTAAAGGGCATAGTTAGATCAGGTAGACTGAGAGCTGGAGCAGACAACAAGGCCTGCTTGATGTTGTCAAAGGATTCTTGTTGTTGGGGTCCCCAAGTAAAGGGGGCGCCCTCCTTAGTCAGAGGGTAAAGGGGGGCTGCTAAATTCACGAAACCAGGAATCCATAACCGACAGAACCCCGCAGTACCCAAAAATTCTCTGACTTCCCGCGGAGTTTTTGGAATGGGAATCTGGGTCACAGTTCTCTTTCTGGCCTCTGTCAGCCTGCGTTGTCCATTTCTTAAATTATATCCCAGGTAGGTTACCTCTCTTTTACAGAGCTGTGCTTTCTTTGCTGAGGCTCGGTATCCTAGATGCGCCAATTTAGTCAGCAAGTTTTCAGTTCCCGATAGACAGTCTTCTTCTGTGGCTCCGGCCAGGAGCAGATCATCTACATATTGGAGGAGAGTTACCTGGGGGTTGTCAGCACGGAAAGGTGCAAGATCTCGGTGCAAGGCCTCATCAAATAGGGTAGGCGAATTTTTGAATCCTTGGGGTAACCGCGTCCAGGTCAATTGTCCCGTTTGACCATTCTCTGGGTCCCTCCACTCGAAAGCGAAACAGGTTGACTGGCAGGATGTAATCTTAGGCAGAAGAAAGTATCTTTAAGGTCTAAAACAGTGTACCAGATTCGGTCAGGGGGGAGAGAACTTAATAAGTTATAAGGGTTAGGCACGGTGGGGTGAATATCTTGCACTCGCTTATTAACTTCCCTAAGATCTTGTATAGGGCGAAAGTCTTTTGTGCCTGGCTTCCGGACTGGTAGGAGAGGGGTATTCCATGCCGAACGACAGGGCACCAAAATTCTTAATTCTAAGAAGCGCTGGATGTAGGGCCAGATCCCCTTTTGGGCCTCAAGACTCATAGGATATTGCCGGACTGTGATGGGTTCAGAGTTTGCCTTTAACTCTATCAGAATCGGTGGAGCCTGGAGGGCTAGTCCCATCCCCACAGTTTCAGCCCATGCCCAGGGGAATTTTGATAGCCAATGCTCTATGTTAGTCTCCAGTGAAGGTGGCGCCTCATAGAGCCGATATTCATCCTCCAGCTGTAGCGTAAGAAGGGTAACTGGCCCCTTAGCTTCTAATTTGGGGCCCTCTGGGAAGAAAGTAATTTGGGCCCCCATCTTGGTGAGCAGATCTCATCCTAGCAAAGGGGCTGGGCACTCGGGGATCACCAGAAAGGAATGAGTCACTCGGCCTATTCCTAAGTCCACTCTTCTTTTAGTGGTCCATGAATATTGTTGATGCCCTGTAGCTCCTATTACCCAGGATTTCTCTTTTTTTATCTTTCCCAAAGGATGCAATAAAACAGAGTGTTGTGCCCCAGTGTCAACTAGGAACTCCACAGGTTGCCCCTCCACAGTTAGGGTTACCCTGGGCTCGGGGAGGGGCTCCGAGCCCCGTCCCCCCTAGTTGTTTTCTTCTCCTAGGGCCAATATCTTAGGAGGTCCTCCCTTTTTCTTTGGGCAGTCTTTAGCCCAATGTCCTTGTTCCTTGCAATATGCACATTGATCTTTGCCTAGACATAGAATAGTCAAGTTTGGGACCTAATAAATTTTTTCCCTTAAAGACAGAAAGCACTAGATTGGTTGTAGGCTAATGGAAATGATCCACTAGAGGAAGTAGTTGAAGATACTGAAGAATTAGGTGAAGTTCTTAAACCATTCAAGGACACTTCGTTATTATTTTATTTATTTATTTATTTTTTTTTTTGAGACAGGGTTTGCTGTGAAGCTCAGGCTGGCCTTGAACTCACTGCGTAGCTCAGGGTGGCCTCAAATTCACAGCAATACTCTTGCCTCAGCCTCCCTGGGATTATAGTTATGCCCTACCACACCTGACTACAGAAATATAATTTTTGCTAACCCAAGAATCAATAATAAATATAGGAATTTCCTGATTCATACAGTATATTTTTTAAATGTTTTTCCATAAATTTAGAATAACTGTAACTCCTTAATGTAAAGCTATCTGAAAATTTAATTTTGCCATGTTTTTCTCTACTTGCTACTGGCTAAATTTAGAATTTATTTGTTTTCTTTTTTATTAGTATATGTTTATAATATGTAAATACATTTACAGTAGGAAATTGGTACATACACATATTGCATATTGTTCCTTTTTACTTCCCCTTCCCCTCTCCTCCCCATCTCCCTCCATTTCCACATCTCTATTTCCTATTATCATTCTTTTATTTTGCTTTTTACATTATTTATACTTTGGTTTTCACATATAAGAAAAACCATGAAATATTTAAACTTGCATGTCTAATCTATTTCACCTAGCATTATGATCTGAAGATACATTTATTCTCCCACAAATGACTTAAATTTATTCTTTATAGCTGGAGAGTACTCAATGTGTATATATGCCACATTTTTGTTATCTATGCATCTACTGATAGGCATATAGGCTACTTCTAAAATTTAGCAATTATGAGTGTGTTGCTATAAACATGAGTGTGCATGTAAAAAAGAAAATTTCATTTTTTGCACAGTTACTGGGCTCTGGATGTTTGGTTTTATTAGCTCAATGAAAATATTAATTATTATTTCACCTTTTACAATGGTTGATATAGACCCAGCTATTTCTGTTCAGTTCTTTTTATTATATTTCAGTCCAACACTCAGTTAAATTTCAACTTTATGATCTTCTGTATTTTTGACTTTCATTTTAACCAGAGTACTACAGAGTTGCTAGACATCTTTGTTTTAATTTGATTTTTATACGTCTGTTCATTAAATGATATAATAGGCATTTCATTTAAGTATGTTGGCAATAGTCCAGTTTTAGCTTGCTTTTTATTTTTCATGAGGTACCTCAGTATTATTGAAGCTCTCAGAGACTTTCAGACTTGTTTTTCACAGCAAAAAACAGGTAAGTGGTAAGAATAGCTTCATAACTTTGAAGTAATTTTCTTTACATTCAGATTTTCTCTTCCTTTTCCTTTTTAAAAATTAGAACTATTTAAGAAAAACAAATCTGTATTATTAGAATATGTTTACAAGTGATCTGGAGAAGAGATCTACTAGTATTATTTCAGCTGATAATATTTATCCAGCAATTCAAAGGATTTCAAAACATTTTTTAAAGTTACCCTATGCATACCCATTTAGAAGCATCAAAATAATCTAATAAAGCAAAGGCATTTTGTCAATGATATTAGGACCCGAGAGGTGACAGTCAACATTGGACATATGGTTGGAGTAATAGACACAAATATCGCATCTTGCTATTTCTGTTATCTATTTCAAAATAATGCTCATTGACTAGCATCATGTTGAAACCAGGATCCTGGAATGTTTCTAGTGAATAAAGGGGCTGAAAGTACAAATTAAGTTTGTATTACCAATAGTTATTAAAAACTAAGGGATCCAAAAATGTGTAGCTAATTTAGTATTCATTATCTATTGTTTGTGAAAAATAAAAGCTATTTTATAAAAGGAAAAGACCAATTAGGATTTTTGTGGTAGTGGACATTGTTTCATTTTCAACAAGGAATGGTACAATGATTTTCCAACTCATCAGGAGTCCTTTTCCTACATAATAACCTTAAAAACTATATAAGGCAGGCAGGAAAATACCATTTAAACATTCAAATGTTTGGCTATTTTAGATAATTAACAGAGAATGACCGGAAATGACTGATGGAAACCCAATATATGATTCAATTTAACTATTAACTTCCTATAATTTTGATGTTTGTGTGTGTGTGTGTGTGTGTGTGCGTGAGATCTAAGTCAGTAAATATATGTAACTTTTAAAACATAAAAATTTTAACAACTTCAGTTGAACCCAGGAATATTAATTGTGAGTCAAAATATTAAATGAAACAAGGAATTAGACCAAATAAAGGAATCAGAAATAGGGAGGCAGTTTCATTTTTATGATTTTCTTAAAGTGTCAGAGGAAGTACTTCATGATTTTTATTTGTTGCTCATTGGAACATTATAATGACAGTTGCTTTAAAATCCTTTTTTTTCAGTAATCTCAGCTTCATATGTGTCATGTTGGTGTTGTATAGACAGGGCCTTGTTTTGTTGTTGTCGTTGTTGTTTTCAGGATGACCTGGAACTTGCAATTCTCCCATCTCAGCTTTTCTGGTGGCTGGGCTTATGGCAAATGCTGGATTGTCTCTTTTTATTTGAAATTTTACCAGATTTTAGTATAATAACTTTGGATTATAATCTGAACGTTTGAAGTGCTTATAAGATTTGGGCTCCAATTTAAATCATTTTAAATAGATAGTTAACCTGTTTTATTTCAAAATATACATTCCAGTTCTCTTTTGAGGACTGTGGCTCTGGCCAATTAGTTTATAAAACCACTGCCATGCTCTTGTGGTCTCCTTCACTTAGTTTTGCATGCCAAGATCTTCCCTTCATCTCCGCATAGCCAGCCGCAGGGAGAAAGAGACACCCACTGGCCACTGCCTTAGCAAGCTAGAGGTCAGAATTCTTCCCATTGTCACTTCAGGGGAGGAGCAGTAACTCTTCAGGGAGAGAGCAGAAGTCAGAGTGCTGCCCAGAGTCTTTGCCTGGACTTCTGCTGTAGGCCAGGGAAGATTAATGACTTCTTTTGAAATAATTACTGATCTTTTTTAATCTTTTAAATTCATAAGTTAAAATGTATATTGAGCTGTTGCAGTTTAGATAAATTACTAATACTGTTAACAGGGAAGTAATTCCTAATCTGTTAGTTAGGCTGAGTTCATGTCTCTTCAGTTCATGCTAAAAAATGGAATTGAGGACAAAGGAGGTTAAAAGTGGAAAAAGCTTTATTAAGAAAAAGCCTCTGAGTGGCAGGAGGAGTCTTAAAAGTGGATTGTCACTGAGGCTTTTTTGCGGGGGGTTATACAGTAAAATCACATCACAAGTTATCTTGGGACAAATGACAAACAACTTGTAGGATTACAAGTACAGTCACTTAGCTCATATTGATCTAATGGAAAAACAAGGTAAGTAACATGGGTACATAGCATGGAAAAGAACAAAGGCATTCCTGGGATGAGTGGGAGTGAAAGAGTGTTCTGGTCATCTCTCTGCATTCATTATTTCTGTGTGCTTTTTACATTGTTTAAGCTTACTGGACCAAAAGGTGCTAGTTATAATACAGCCCTGATCTGTTCATCTCCAGGAGCCTTGCAGGCCGAGCCTTTCAGTCTCCATTTTGGGCCCAGTTTCTATCAATTCAGCTGTGAACCACAGGCCTGGTTTGCCTCATCTCTGTTCTGATTCTATCTTGGACCCGGTCCCTTTCTAACTACCTATCAGTCTCTACGTAATTTGGCTATCTGTAGTAATAGGAAATTCTTAAAAATATCTTATGGAAAACCTAGAAATTGTAACTCTCATTCCTATTGGGCTTCTCAGTTTAGGTACTCAGAATAATATGTTATATTCATATATGAGGCAAAAAATACACTTGTTGATCATATTGAAACTAAGAAAAGTCTGTGAATTTAACTTATTTTTCAGGAGAATTAAATTGGCAGAGCTACGTAGAGTTAATACCATAATCCTTTATTTTACAGGGAAATTTTATCTTCTTCTTCAGAAGGTTTGAACATCCAAGGCAATTGTATTCTGTATTTTTAAAAACATGCTTTATACCTTAACATTTGAGCTGTGTTTATATTGGTCAAAACTAAAGAAACTACGAAATGACTTATATAATTTGGGTTAAATGTACCTTTTATGAGTCATAAAAGTTAGATCCAACTTTAACAGAAGCAGATAAGAACAAACACTTCACTTTGAGGGGAAACAGTTTTGCATAAAGGATGATACAATGTAGAATAGGCTGCAACTCATCATAAGACAAAACTATTTAAAAGTGTGTAGGGACTAAATATATTTGAACTTTCATTTTTAAACATATAGTCATGAAACTGAGGACAACTAGTCAGCCAGAGTCTTGGAGGTGGAACCACCAAAAAGATGGATTTAGAAGAAACGAAGCAATTTTCATCCATTTGGGTCATTTCCTCAATTTTTTAATTGAATATAAGATCACTTTTTATTACTATGAATCAAAATGACCTCTTAGACATTTAGAATAGCAAATTCAGGGTGGAGAGAGAAATGCCAACACTGGCAAACAAGTAAGAAAGCCAAGATTAGAAACAGGCATTGTACTCTATTATATTCATGTCGTTTACATCAAAACATTGGAATATAAGTAAAACAAAAAGAGTAAAGACTCACATCAAGTTCCACTTTTTTTTTTTTCTCATTGAGTTCATTGGTACATTTTAGGTATACAGTACAGTTACATTCATTATTGGGATGTTGTACCTTTACATGACAGGTCTTGGTTCTCATTTTTTCCCCTTGTCCCTGCCCTCCCTTCACCTCCTCCTGCCCTCCCCCTTTACAAACACTTCATTTCCATTTTTTTTATTTTGTCCTATTTTTTCTTTTCCCTTATTACCTTTCCCCTACCCTTCCCATTTTCCCTATACCTTTAGCCTCTTTCTTCCTATTTCACATTGTTAATTAAATCATTAGGATCTTATATACGATTATAGTTTATTCACACCAGAGAAACCAGTATTTCCATATGTGTGACTTATTTATTTCACTTAGGAGTATATCTTCAATATGTATCCATTTTCCTATGAATGACTCTAATTTCTCATTCTTTATGCTGAGTAATATTCCATTTTATAGAAAAACCACATCTTCTTTATCCAGTCTCCAAATGATGGGCAAATGGGCTGTTTCCAAGTTTTAGCTATTACAAACTGTGCCGCTTTAAACATAGGTGCACATATATCTCTGTGGTATGGTTCTTTTAATTCTTTTGGAAAGATACCCAGCAGAGGAATGGCTGGCTCAAATGCAACCTGTAGTCCCAGCTCTTTGAGGTATCTCCATATTGATTTCCATAGTGTTTGTACCAGTCTGCACTCCCACCAACAATGGAGAAGGGTTCCTTTCTCCCTGCAACCCCGCCAACATTTGTTATTGTTTGATTTCTTGATAGCAGCCATTCTTTGTGGGGTGAGCTGGAATCTCAGTGTTGTTTTCATCTGCATCATCGAATGACCAGTGATGTGGAACATTTTTTTCATATATTTACTTGCTGTTTTTACTTCTTTGAGAAATGTCTGTTCATTTCATATGCCCATTTTTGAATCTGGTCTTTATATTTGGGGGAGCTGATTGTTTTGAATTCTTTGTGTATTCTAGATATTAGTCCTTTGTCTGAGGAGCAGCTGGTAAAAATTTTTTTCCCACAGTGTAGGTTGTCTCTTAGTTCTGTTGATTGTTTCTTTTGCAGTGCAGAAGCTTTTTAATAAGATGAGATCCCAGTTGTTGATTCTTTTTGCTAATTCCTGTGCTACTGAGGATTTTTCATAAAATCTTTTCCTATGCCAATGTCTTCCAGAGTTCTGCCTAACTTATCTTCCAGCAAGTTTAGTGTTTCTGTTTTAATATTTAGATCTTTAATCCACTTGGATTTTAATTTAGTGCCTGGTGAAAGATAAGGGTTCAATTTTAATCTTTGGCAGGTTGAGATCCAGTTTTTCCAACACCATTTATTGAAGAGGCTATCTTGCCTCCACTGAGAATGGTCAGCTCCTTTGTCAAAGATGATGTAGCTGAGTACATCTGGATTTGTTTTTGTGTCTTCCAATCTGTTTCACTGATCCTCAGGTCTGTTTCTTTGCCAGTACCATGCTGTTTTTATCACAGTGGCTTTGTAGTAGAATTTCAAATTGGGAATTGTTATACCTGCTGCCATGTTTCTGTTGCCTAGGATGGCTTTTGCTATTCTGAGCTTCTTATGGTTCCAAATGAATTTTTGGATTCTTTTTTCTACTTCTGTGAAATATAATGTTAGAATTTCATTTGGCATTACATTTAATCTGTACAGCAGTTTTGGTAGTATGGCCATTTTCATATGTTGATTCTTCCTAACCAGGAGCAGGGGATATCTTTCCATTTTCTTATATCCTCTTCGATCTCTTTTTTCAGTGTACTGTAGTTTTCAGTGTAGAGGTCTTTTGCTTCTTTTGTTAGATTGATTCCTAATTTCTCTCAGTGAGCCTGTTATTTGTGTACAAGAAGGCTATTGATTTTTGGGTGTTGACCTTTTATACAGCTATTCTGCAAAAGTGTCAATTAAATCTAGAAGTCTTTTGGTGGAAGTTCCACTTTTAGATAAGCTTTTAATGTAGGAATGTGAGTGACTGCCCTAAGAATGGTAATGAATTTTTCTCTACCTTCTGTACTATAAAAATGTTTTTTCATCTAATTTTTATTTCAATATAGTGTATAATCGTATAATCATTCATTACAAAGCCATAGTAGCCAGATAATACAAAATGTTTGTGAAATAGGACAGAAATAAGATATTTTTACTCTTAATACTGTATGGTGGAACTCCACTGCCTGGTTCAAAATTTCAGCTCTACCACTTGCAAATATGTTGCTGCGCAACTAATTTTTCTTTTCCTACTTATCTGCTCTGATAAATGCCAAAAAATAATAATTATTATGACAGCTAGGTTAGTTAGTACCTGTAAAACACTTAAACCTAAGTTTAATGCCTTATAAATAAAATTATAAACATTAGCTATTATTAATATAAAATTTAAAGATAATTTTAGGTTGAAATTTCCCTGGTATCTTTGTATAATTGGAAATTTGGTATCCTTTTGATAACTAATTAATTTAAAGAGTAGCATAATTTTGCTAGAATTTATCTTACAGATGTAATTAACAAAGAGGATTATTTTAATTAGGTGAAAACATAAATCTATAGAGAAATGGGCCTAGATTAATATGAGTCATTCAGAATTCTAATTCAGATGCACATTAAGGAAGTTTTCAATGAATACAGATGAAATTGTTTTAAATTACTTTTCTAAAAATGATAGTGATCATTACAGCACTTTAATGAGTGATTAATATGAGTTCTAGATAAGCATAATTAATTTCAGTGTTTTTCTATTATGTTTCAAATGTCCAATATTTCATAGTATATTTGTATGTGTCTTAGTGTGGGTGTATATATGATTCTTTATCAGATTTGATTTTTTTAACATGTGGTTCGTGATTGCAATAACAGTTGTTGTTAAAATACTTGTTAGTTTCATTATTTTTCCACTTAACTCAGTAGACTCTGAAAGAATTTAAAAATATATCATTCTGAGATTTTAAAATCAGTTTTATAAGCCAGAAAGGGTAGGGCACCTCACATTTCCATGAGGTCACTTACTATAATAAAATAGAAAATTAGTTATTACCTTTTTCTAGGAAAAAGTTGATGGTAACAAAACGTCATTTAAGTAAGTATTATGGTAACTAAAATTAAAAATGTAATTTCTGACAATATTTTGGCTAAACAGGTTATCAATAGTTTTCCATACTTTTTTTAAAATTTTAACTGATACATAAAAGTTGTACATATAATGGAGTAATATAATGTTAGGTCATATAATGAATGAATGTTTAAATCACAGTAAACATTTGTTTATTATGGTGAACATTTCCAAAATCTTTTCTTCGAAAGAAAATTTCTTTGAAATTTACAGTATCTATTATTGTCCATAGTCATACTATTGTGCAGTAGTGCACCAGAACTTCTTGGTTCCATCTAACTGTACTTTATTACCCATGGATCAACCTTTCTCCATCTCTTTCCTTCCTTGAACTTTCCCTGCCCCCCAATAACCACCATTCTACTTTCGGTTTTTATGATATGAAACTTTCACACAAGCGAGATGATGCAGAACTTCTCTAGTCTGGGTTATTTTACTTAACATAATGATCTTCACTTCCACGCATGTGACTGTAAATGAGATGATAGGTTTTCATTCCTTTAGTGGTTGAATAGTAGAGTACATTATCTTTATCCATGCATCAGTTGATGAACACTTAGATTGTGTATATCCCTTGGATACTGTGAATAATGTTGTAATGAACATGGAAATATACATGTCCATTTGAAACACTGATTTCATTTTCTTTGTATGTATACACCCAGTACTGGGATTACTAGATCACATAAAAATACTATTTTTAATATTTTGAGGAACTTTCATACTGTTTTCCATGTGACAATTTTAATCCACATTCCCACCAACTGTGCAAGATTCTCCTTTTCTCCACATCTTTACCCTCATTTGTAATTTTTAGTCTTTTAGATAATCACCATTCTTACTGGCCTTAGGTGATAGATCTCATTCTGGTTTTGATTTGCATTTCCCTAATGATTAGTGATATTAAGCAGGTGTTTATATATCTGTTGGCTTTTTTATGTTTTTGGTAAATGTCTATTATGGTCTCTTATACATTTTAAAATCAAGTTATTTGCTTATTTTGTTATTGAATTGCAACAGTTCATTGTACTTTCTTGATATCAGTCCCTTATCAAATATATAGTTTACAGTTATTTTCTCCCATTTCCTTGGTTGCCTTCTCTGTTGATTTTTTGCTGCGTGGGAATTTTTTTTTCCCCCTTATTTCCTTTCCCCTACCCTTCCCACTTCCCCTATACCTTTAGCCCTTGTCTTCCTATTTCACATTGTCAGTTATACCATTTGGATCTTATTTACACTTTTAGTTTTTCACACCAGAGAAACTATTCGGTATTTACACTTGTGAGTCTTGTTTATTTCACTTAAGAGTATGGCCTCAGTATGCATCCATTTTCCTATGTGGAACATTTTATTTTATGTTTGCTTCTGCTGTTTGTTTTTGCTTTTGTTTCTTGTACTTTTGAGTCATTGTCCAAAAAGCTGTTCCAATGTCCTAAAACATTTCTCCTGTGTTTTCTTCTAGTAGTTTGATAGTTTCAGGCTTGACATTTAATTTTTATATTTATTTTGAACTTATTTTTATAACTGGTGAGAAATTGGGGTCTCATTTTATTGTTCACTGGTCATTGATATCCAATTTTAATTTTTTCAGCTCATTTTATTGAAAAGACTGTTCTTTATCCATTCATTTCTTGGAGCCTTTGTCAAACATCAGTTGATGATTTCTAAATTCTATGTTTTGTTTCATTGTTCTGTGTATGTTTTTTTATTAATACCACGTTGATTGGCTCCTTCAGCTTTGTGGTATATTTTGCAGTTACATAAGTATAATGCCTCCTGCTTTCTTCATTTTGCCTAAGACAGTTTTGACTATTTAGGGGGTTTTGTTTTGTTGTAGTTATGATAAAGTAATACCCACACACACACACACACACACACATATATATATATATATTATGCATATATATTATATTTGCATTTCATTTTCTTGAAGGATTTGTTTTCTGCAAAAAAGGAACTTATCATTGTAATTTATGTAACAATATTAATTGAATCTACTTTACTTGCTCAGTGATGGTGATCTGACATACTGTTCTATTCTAGAATCTGAATTACATTAAAAAAAGTTTGAAATGAAAAAAAAATTTTAAGACTTTTAAAAAAAAGTTCTGTGAAGAATATCATTGGTATTTTGACAGTGATTCTTGTAATCCCATAAATACAGTGTATCTTTCCACTTTTGTATTTTCTTCAATTTCTTTCATCAGTGTTGAATAATTTCCATTACAGAAATCATTCACCCATTTAGTTATCCTTGTAGTTAGGTATGCACATTCTTCACATGAACACATTTTTGTAGCTGTTGTAAAGAACATGGCTTTCTTGGATTTGTTTTGTACAATTCACTATTGGCATATATCAACACTGATTTTTGTATGTTAATTTTGTATTTTGTAACTTTGATAGATTTGTCTATTCTAATCTTTTTGATAAGAGTTTGGGGGGGTTTCAGTATATGAAAACAGAGAAAACAATGACAACTTGACTTCTTTCTAGTTTGAATGCCCTTTTTTTCCTCATGCCTGATTGTTCTGGGTAGGATCTCTGAAACTGTGTTGAATAAAACTGATGGAAATTGGCATCCTTGTCTTATTCTATATCTTAGAAAGCTTTCGGGTCCCCCGCCTTCAATATGTCAACTGTTGGCTGCTTATGTAAAGTATGTTCCTTCTATGCAGAATTTGTTTTACATTTTTATAATGGAGGGATATTTAATTTTATCAAGTGCTTTTTCTGTATCTATTGAGATGGTGTATTGGATTGCCCTTTTTTCTTTGATGTGATATAACATGCCTATTTATTTGCTTATGTTGAACTATCTTCATATCCCTGCAGTGAATCCTTGATCATAGCAAATAATCTTTTTATGTGCTGCTGGATTCAGCTTGTTACTATTTTGCTCAAGATATGGCATCTCTATTCCTCAAGGATATCAGCCTGTTGTTTCCTTTTTGTTTTTGTTTTGTTTTGTTTTATCTGGTTTTGTTATTGGACTATTGATGGTCTCTTAGGATGTGTTTCCCAGTTCTTTCCTTTCCCATTTTAATAATTTAAGGAGAATTGAAATTAGTTCTTATTTAGATGTTTGGTATAATTCATTAGTGAAGAAGCCCTCTGGTTTTGGACTTTCTTTCAATGGGAGACTTTAATGTTAATTCAATTTCTTACTTTTTCTTGATTTGTTCAAATCTTCTGTTACTTCATGCTTCAGTCTTGGTGTCTAGGAATTTGTCCATTTCTTATAGGTTATCATACTTGTTGGCATATAGTTCATAATATTTCAAATAATCCTATTTTTTTGGTTGTAATATTTTCCCTTCATCTCTGATTTTACTGTATTTGAATCTTCTTTCTTTTAGGTTAGCTAAGGAAAATTAAACTCAGTTGTTTCTTTGTTGATTTTTCAATCTGGATGATCTGTCCCTTGCTGAAAGTGGAGATTTAAAAATTATTTACTATTTCTGTATCAGAATATCTCTTCTTTTAGGTGTGCTAATAATTGCTTTATATATTTGGGTGCTCCAATACTGGATTCACATATACTTCGGATTATTACTTCCTCTGGTCGAATTGACCCATTTTATTACTTTATAATGACCTCCTTTACCTCTTCTTACTGCTTATGATTCAAAGTATATCTAATTAATAAAAGTATGGCTATTTCTATTTTCTTTTAGATTCTATTTCCTCTTCAGTTCTATACAAATATCATGCCACTCTCTACTGGCCTGTAAGTTTGTGTTGAGAAATCTGCTTTAGGTGAATTAGGATACTCTTATGTGTTACTTCCTTTTCAGGTTTAAGAAACTAATTCATGTATCTCAAAATTTAAAACAAACACACACTGAAGCATTTTGTGTTGTTTTGTTTTATGAGAGTCATTAATATACATAAATCACACCAAAAAAAAACATTCCATTTTCATAAAAAAGGTGAATCATTTGATAGGACCTGGAAAAAAAGAAATGATTCATTTTGGACAAATTATATTTTTTCCTGTAAATAGATCCAAAATTTCAAATTCTATTCTTCTGTCTCACTTCAGTGTATTCCTGAAACTGTTAAAATGTAACAAAATAACTTGCTACAGAAATGCATGTACCTGGCACATGTATCTTCTGAATGTTATCCTTTTTACCTCTTAAATATCATGGCTTGTGTTTGGCCTCTTTATGTG
The DNA here is from genome assembly GCF_012274545.1 of Fukomys damarensis. Classification (NCBI taxonomy): domain Eukaryota; kingdom Metazoa; phylum Chordata; class Mammalia; order Rodentia; family Bathyergidae; genus Fukomys; species Fukomys damarensis. The sequence continues at coordinate 52,522,422 of NW_022900928.1, forward strand.
AGATTGTTGTCATTCTGTTATTCTTTTAGGCTACATCTTTTCTTTCTCACTGCTATCCCCCAGTACTGGGGATTGAACCCAGGGACTTCATCTCAATGTATATCCCCAGCCATCTTTTAAAGACAGGGTCTCACTAAGTTGCCCAGGCTGGGCTGCAACTTCTAAGCCTCCCAGAGTTCTGGAATAGGTTGCATCCTTTAAAAAAAAAAAAAAAGCTTCAAAGAGAAGAATCAGTTGTCTAGCTAAGTTATAAAACTAATAGGCTATTGAAGATATATCCTGTGAAATAAAATGGGTTTTTATTAACATGCCATTTTTTCTAGCAATAGCCTAGTTTTTTTAGGAAAAGCCATTTTTATATACTGTACCAAAGTTATACAATGTATTGCTAAAAAAAGAATGAAGGAATACAGACAAAATTAAAAGTTGATTATTATAGTGGTACCTTAAAGTGTCAGGAATGCTTTTGTTTGCAAACAATTTGGTTTTCAAACAAAAACATTTGGTAAATGTTTGTTTTTGTTTGCACTCTCTGGATTGGTGACAAAGATGGCCTTAGCCACCTTTGTGTTTGTGTGGGAAAGATGGCTATCTTTTCCAAAATTGTAGAACAAATTAAATTCGTGAACCGGAGTACCATTATATGTTTCTTCCTAGAGGTAACTACTTTGGAGTTTGTTAGTGGCATGGCATTATAAATAAAAGCTATGAAATTCTCAAGGTATATATAATTAGCAAATAATTTATATCTTAAAATCTCCTTTGTATTAGCACTCCTTAGCTTCCTCTCAAACTTTCTTTTAATAAGATATGATAGTTTACAGCTTTAACTTCAGTGTAATAGCTCTTTCAAGATACTCCCCTCCTTTGTCTTTCAGCATTTACTTTGCATGCTGTACTGGTAATTTTTCCTTCCATTTTAGCTTTTTGTCACTTCAGATTTTATTAGTTTATTGGGTGATTATCACATACTTGTCCTAGTTGATTTCTGTTTTCTCACATAAGCATTATATATTTAATTGCTACTAAACTGAATGAAATGACTTTCGATTTCCTTTCATCTGTTCAGTAATTTGGTATGGAAAGGAATAGTTTTTAACCAACTATAATATGTTCAGAAATCTAAGCTCTGTTTGACCACTAGTAACTGGCTGTGGGTACAGTAAAATAGAGTAGTAAGACAACAAGCTAGCCTATGATATGGGCTGCCAGAAATTCTGTAATTTTTAAATTTGAATCTGTAACATTTGCATTATTTCCCTTCTTCCCCTTTCTATAATCTTGTTAGAAGTGCACTTGGGATACACATACTTCAGTGCATATGTATCAAATTTTGGCCCTTGAGATTGTGATGGTTTGGGAAAATAATCTGCTGAATGTGCATAGGTCATTTAGAACTCTCGGGATGTAGTGATCAGAAATCCAACTCAAACTGGCTGTTACAGTTTTGTATTTGTAGTGTCCCACAAAACTCTTATGCTCTCAGAGGTGGGGCTTTTAGAGAGGGCAGTTGGATCACAGGGGGCACTGTATACATCTGTGGATTATCCATTGTGAAGTCAGAGCTGACTTCCTGATTACCAAGATGTGAGTAGTTTTTCTTCCAAACCCTGTCACTATGCCATTTTAGCCTTGGAGCCAATCACCTATGGACTAAAACCTCTGAAAATCATAAGCCCAAATAAGTCTCTTTTCTTTAAGTTAAGGATGTCAGATAATTGTGTCTTGGTGTTAAATAAAATGACTTAGACATTAGCTGAGGCAAGAAAAAGATTACCTACATAACTAAAAGGTGTTAAACTGGTTTCTGTCACAGCTGATTACAAAGAATTTGAAAGATGTCACAAAGACTAACATTTTTATTTAAACATACATATTAGATATTTTATATTCTAATATATTCTGAAAGATCTGATCTAGTAAAACTATATACCTGTATGACCATGTGTATTACATACATATTTTTGTTGTCTGCTTTGTCATGTGAGTATCCCTGAACTAATCACTGTGGTCAGAGAATGGGATGTTTGGATGAGCTAAGCCCCAATGTGAGTCACACATTAACTCCTAGAACACAGCTGAGTCAACTCCACTAGAACCATATGGAATATGACTTGGCAAAAGTTTCTGTCTCTGATGTTAGGAAGTGACTCTCTAAAGTAGGAAAGGTTACTTGAGGACAAAAGTAAGATTTCTACCACATTGAAATGAAGCTATTTCCTGTTTTATTCCCCTATAATCCTTATTGAGCCAGTCTACTATTGCCTGTGTGTGTGTGTGTGTGTGTGTGTGTGTGTGTGTGTGCGTGCATGCATTTTTTAAGAGTAGGAAAAACTTTACTAAGAGAAAGAAAGCTTCTAAGAGAGACAGAAGGGGAACCAGAAAATTGGTTGTCCACTCACGCTGCTTCTCCAAGGTGCTTTATGGGATGAAGCCACAAGAGGAGGCGGGTTCAAAGTGAGACAAAACTATAGTCCACTATTAAGATTACAAGTACAGTCACTTAGGTAATATTGATGAAATGGGGATCCAATGGAGAAGCAAGTCATGTAGCAATCAAACAAGGATTGAGCAAGGATTTTCAGTAGTAAGGGGTGCGTCAGGGATGTTTTCTGGAAGATCTTGTTCCCCCACAGGTGGTTGATACCTCTTTAGAATATCAGTCAGTGCTATTTAGCCTATGTGAGTGTTTAGCCTATGGTAGTTTCTCTCCTTTTACAATGCTGGCCTTCAGTGTATATATATATCTTGATTGTTCTCCATGTTGGCTTCATGTGGCCCTGTCTAACTGCCTACAAGGTTATCTAATTAAGTTACCTATCTACAATATTCCCCGCTCTGAAGAAGTACCCCCAACTGCTGTGAGGGGGGCAAAGCCTGTTCTGGCTACTTCTGGCTGAAGAGGGGCATAGTTGTGATCAGCAATCAGAGTTACTCTACAGTGGATCTGTCTAAAGGCCCTCGATTGGCATCAGACATTGTCATCTTGGATAGGCATTTAAGTTTGAGTCTGGAGGAGTCAAAGTCAAAGAAGCAGTTCAGAATACATGGATCAAATAATAATGTCAGCAGGATTGCTATAAATATAGCCAACAAGTGTTTCTACCAAGAGGAACTAGTAATAGCCTACTACAAAGAGAAGGAGAAGGTCCAAGGGACTTCAGAATCCAACATAGAAGTCATATTGTGTAGTTTAGCAATTACAAGCTATTTACAAGGTAGATCTGGTGGATCCCAGTAAAAGAGGTCTAGCACATTTGTCATTGGTTCCATTTGTATGACTGTGTGGAGTTTGGCAGCCTCTAGGCAAGAATAACCAAAACTTTTAAGAAATTAAAGCATGTATAATCTAAGCATGAGCACACTAGAATGGAAGGGCAGGTTGGGGAGAAAGTTATACTTAGAAACTGAAATAGTGATTATAACCTGGTGGCTCTTAGAGTTTTTCATTGATAAAGGTTATCTGTAAGCCTGATGTCTTGATTTTATTTCTAATCTCTGTTCTTTCTTGCTTTTTAAAATGACTGTGTTGAGTCTGTTAAATCTTTACCTTCCTTAATATCACACACACACACACACACACACACACACACCTCTGTCCATTTTTTGATTACTGGTTTTTAAGCCACAAGTGAATGGAAACAACAGAGACTACATTTTACATTTTTTTGAGCCCCAAATCTGGAGAAGGCTCAGTTGTTATATAGACTAATACCTGAATCTCCATAACACCTTGGGTAAGTGATAGTCTGATTGACAGCTGGGCAAACTGCAGCTCATTAGTAGATGACATCTACCTCCCTGCCAGTTTTTGTAACACAGTGTCACCAAAATCCAGAAGTGCCTGCTTGTCTATATATTCTTTATGACTATTTCATGTTCCAGCATCAGAACTGAGACATTACGGCATACAAAGCCTGATATATTTGTCATCTAGACCTTTATAGACACACTTCTTAATGTCTGGTCCAGTTACAGTTTGAATATCTTTTGTCAAAAATTCTTGAAAACCATTTTTTAAAACCTCTAGTTATCAATAAACAAAAAGAATACTACCTCCATGTGTCATTTATTTTGCTCAAGTGTAAAAACATAAACCACTTATTTCAGTTAAAACCTCCTGGATACATACCTAAACTGTACCAAATTAGACTGAAGATCCCTTATCTAACAAATTATAAATATCTACAACCTGTCTTCCTTTGGCAACTGCATGATCAGATAAAGATTTTCTCTGAATACAGTTTGCTTTTAAAAGACAAGGATTTTAAAATGTTAAAAGCAATTCTTCAAAAGTATACAACTGAGTCACTTATATTTTCTCATTTTTTTAAAAAAAGCTTGTTTTAAAATGGTTGACTAGAAAGATATGGCTGTAATGCATTCATGGTTTCATAAAAAAAATCATACTACTGTCTATAGGGTAATATACTCATTTGTTGTATCAATATTTGAATAATATTAAATTTATATAAAAATAAAGTAAAAGTAACAGTGGTCTGACATGTACTATATAAATGTATTGGTACTATATAAATCTGTATTCCTCATCCTTTTAGAATATATAAAATAGCTATATTTATTTTTTAGAATTAGTTATTTTACAGTTTTAATGAAAATTTGGTAGAGGCTTGTGGGAAATGGGTTATATTATAGTATATATTATAATATACCTTACTGTCTTCTGTTATATTTTCCATTATTTTATTACTGCTTATAGACTAGTTTGCCTTACTGTTCTTTTTTTCTCAGTAGTATTTTTAAGCTTTTATTAATCACTTTTTGAGACCTTGATATACTATTTTTCCTTCTGTTCATGTTGCTGAACTCATCACTAGTAAAGATACACAATGAAGCAAAAATGAGAGCTATATTTCAAAAAGTAGTAAAAGTAACTGAAATTAATTTAGTAATACATTTAATATATCCAAAATATTAGCATTTCAACATTTGAATAATGATATTTTACATAATTTTTCCATGTTGTCTTTGAAATGCAAGTGTGTTTTACATTTACAGCATATCTTTACGGCCATAGCACTTACTTGAATTCTAAGATTTTGTATAGTTACTTTAAGTCAGATGTCTTACAGTTTCAGTGCATTAAGCTTTTTGTTTCCTTTGATGTTAAGTGGTGGGTAAGAAGAACAGGATTCAAATTTAACTTTTGACATTCTTTGACATTTTTATAATATATTGAAAATGGTTTTTCTACTTAGAAAGTAATCAACCAGTCATTTAAGCTATTTTAAATTGGAATTCTTTGAATTTTCTTTAAAATATGAGAAAATTTAAAATTTCCATATGCCATATGATGTATTTACCTCGGTAATAGATATAAAAATAAGTACTAAGGTATAATATTGACTGGCCTTGAGTACAAGATATTAAGGAAGGTTTTCTGCTGTAGATATAAGTAGTTTTCAAGTTAAATGTCTACTCACATTTTGTTTATAAACCATGACCTTTTCTAACTGTCTTTGTGTTGTCAGAGATGTAGTGTAGCTGTCCTTAGCTCTGCGTTGGCTTAGAGGATGCCATTTTTTCCTTCTTTCTTCCTAATGTATTGAGTATTGGTTTTCAATGTGATTCTCTTTTTACCATTCTCAATTCTCTCCCTGTATACTACTTTAAATGTTGAGAAATTCCAAAATTCTCTGTCTTTATTTTTGCAGATATAATATATTTGGCCATTCATAAAACTTTTAAAACAGAAGGTTTTAACTTTTGAAATATTTTAATTTAACAATTATTTGTATTACTTTTCAGTAAATATGATGTAACTTTTGTTTTAGAATTCAAACCTGATTCACCAGAAAGTTTCTCCTCCTAATGATCGACAAGGATCTCCAATATTATCATTCATCATGCTAGAGCAATTTAATGCCATTCGTTTAGTACAAAGTGTTCATCAGTCTCTTGCTGCTCTCAGCAAAGTCATCAGAGGAACTACCTTACTGAGTTCAGAAGTGCAAAAATTGGCAATTGCTTTATTAAACCAAAAGGTAAGCCAATACTATGTGTGGTTTTGTTCATTGTTTAAATAAGCTGTCCTTATGCATATGTTTTCAGGAATCTTGCAGTTAATAGTAACAAAACTAAATTCAAAGTGGCTGAAGCCATCTAGGAACTAATTGGCTAAGGTAACTGAAGAGTCTAATGATAGCTAACATGAAATCAACTTGATGCAGGAGCTTAAAATTGTCATCAGGAACTCAGTTTATATTCTCCAGCTATTTTTCATGGCATAATTAAATCTGTTTCTTCATTTGGGGCAGATTCTCTATCCATGGTAGTAGTACTCTATTAGCCCAAATCTTGTATCCTCTGAGCTCCCTATGTAACAGAAAGAACATCTATTTCCTAAGCACATAAAGAAATATCATGGGATTTGTTTTGATCCAAACCAACTGGATCATATATTGTTCCTATACTAATTCTGTGAGCAGAGTGTACAAAACTCTTATTGACTAGGGCTTCAGCCAAATACCTGTTCCAGGAGCTGGGAGTGGACTTAACTTTAACACATATAGTGAGATTAAGAGAAGGATGATTACCCATTGAAAAATTAGGATATGTTCAGTAGAAGAAGAAATCAACCACTTCAAATGATCGTAAAACATATGTAATCAGATCAACTTGGAAAAAATAACAAATATGAGATGTCCTGCATAGATTGATTTTTAGTTGTATGAAAAAGATAAATGTTTTACAACTTGATATCTACAAAAGATTTCACTAGCATTATATAGAAATTAAGAGTTTCATTTTTGCTATTTATACTTAATATAAGGAAACTTCTGGACCTAAAAGTTCTTGGTTTTAATATAAAAAGATAGCCTTTCTAGAACTTTGTACATCTCACTAACAAGAAGAAATCCAAGGCTTTTCCATGTATGCAGAGAAAACTTCTCCAGTATCCTTGTCTCCCTTTTTCCTTTAATGTTTAAAGCAGTGTTTTACATTTTGTTTACTGAGTTTAATTTTTCCTTTGTTTATATATTCATATATCTTTTAATTAACTGTCATTATCAAAATACTGCAGGTATTGTATTCTAACTACAAATTATACTAGTTTTTAATGTTAAGCAGAAATATTTTCAATCATGAAAAATCATTGGTACGTGAAAGAATCAGTGAAAAATACTTCCAACAACCTTCTAAGAACCTTATATTAACTCATATAATCAATACAATAATGCTAAAAGTGATGCTACTACTGTTAAAACCGTTTTAATGTGAGGGACTCTAAGAAGAGTGATTTTCACCACATAACATCACTTTTTTACCTGAACATCACTTGGGCAATGCATACTATCACTCAGACAGGTGTCATTTCAACCAATCAATTCTTGTATTGAACAGATTTGATAAAACTATTGTTTTTACATTTCCTGTTATCTTATGAAAATTAACAAAAATAGAATTTTGGGTCATCTTGTAAATAATTGGACTGGTAAGTGGTTAAATAACCAGTCATACCACAAATAGTGTCAAGATTTGAATTTGGGGAGATCTTCTTGCTATATACAAAATGTTTTAAATTTATCAAAAGAGAAATTTCCTACAGAGTATATTTTTTGAAGACTCTCTGTATATTGAAAAAGGAAAAATGTATAGGTTAGTTGCTGTTGAATTAAGATGAAGAAAATTAAGATTTATAAAGGACTAGTTCCCAAGAAAGTACAGTAATTTACAGTTGGATCACATTTTGATGTCTTTAAAGCCAAAGAAAGCAGTGTGGAGTTGAATGCTAGAGTAATATGAATAGTTTTTGATATTTTTATATAGAATTAATGCAGAATAGCAAAATGGCTAAGAATGTATCTGAAATGTTAGCCTGTTTGAATTCTACTTTATCATTTAGTAGCTATGTAACTTTAGATAGGTTATTTAAACATTTCTAATTTTCTCATTTATAAAATATGGGTAATAATGGTTGATATTATTTGGATAATTATGGATAAAATGTTTGGCACATAGCAAGTACCCCATATATGTTATTTTTACTTTAGGGGAATTTTACTGTGAACACAATAGTGTTAAGGGCATTTATGTGGTAACATTGTAAAAAATAGTTTATAGAAGAAGAAAATCTGTAAGTTACTGAGCATTCCCATCAACAATGGAGAATGGTTCCTTTTTTCCTGCAGCCTCACCAGCATTTATTATTTGATTTTTAAATGATAGCCATTTTTTCTGGAGTAAGATGGAAACTCAATATTTTTAATTCTCATTTCTCTAATGGCCAGAGGTGTTAAACATTTCTTCATGTATCTATTGGCCACTTGTACTTATTCTTCATTTCAGTTGCCCATTTTTTGATTGGTTATTATGAGGGTAGTTTTTTAAAGTTCTTTATATATTCTAGATATTGGTTGCTGTGTCTGAGGAATAGCTGGCAAAATTTTTCCCATTCTATAGGTTATCTTTATTCTGTTGTTTCTTTTGCTTTGTAGAAGCTTTTTAATTTTATAATCCCATTTGTTGATTCTTAATGTTACTTCTTGTGCAATTGAGGTTCTCTTCAAGATTATTATGATACATTATGATACATTTGATTATTATAATTTAAAACATACTGCTGTTTTGTGAGTATTTTATATCTTCTTTTTTCTTCCCATTGTTCATCTTGATTTGATAGTTTTCTCTGTTTGGTAAGTGTGATGGCTAGAGTAGAGTGCAATTTGAATGGCTTTGGAATCTGCTTCGAGGATTGGTAGAGCATGCTTCTGGGTGTACACAGGTGGTCATAGAGGCATGGCCTTGAGGTCTCTTGCCTCTTCCTGGCCAACATGAACTAAATAGCTTTGCTTCAGCTTGCCCTCTATCATGTTTCTGCCCTGGAGCCAGCTGACATGAGCTGAATCTCCTTAAACTGTGAACCAAATTCAAGTGTCCCTTCAAGTACCTTGTATGAGGTACTTTATTCAGCAAAGGGAAAGTTCACTAATACAATAAAATTAATCCTTTTTCTGTTTTGTGTGAGTTGTGTACTTTCATATGTACTACTAATTTTATAAACTACCAGTTTTAATTTTCATTTGTTTTAAGGAATTTTTAAATTTCCCCTTTTCTTCATTTACATATTGGTCATTCAAGAGAGTGGTGTCTGATGTTTATGTTATTTGTACAGTAGCAATAGTTCCTTTGGCTGACTTCAAGTTTTAAACCTTTAAAGTCAATGATGACACATACATGATATAATTAGGATTTTTAAAAATCTTGTTTACACTTGACAGTTATCATTCTTTTGCTTCTAATGTAGCACTTCCTTTAGGTATTTTCTACAAGGCTAGTCTCATGGTAATTAATTCCTCCAGTTTTTTAACTTGATAGGTCTTTTTTGATCCTTTACATGGTTGGCAGTTTTCATTTCAGGACTATAAAAAATATCATCCCATTTTACCCTGGCCTGTAAATTGGCATCACAGTGAAGCAATTTCCAAAACCATGTTCATTTTGCAAAACTAGAAATATACCCATCACTCCTCCTTCACCCATCCCCCAGCCCCTGACAACAGCCACTCTACTTTGTCTCTGTGAATTTCACACACTTAAAAATATCACTTAAGTGGAATTATACAGCACTTTTCTTTTCATGACTGATTTATTTCACTCTGTACAATCTTCTCACAGTTCATACCTGCAGTAGCATCCATCACAATTTCTTTCCTTTTTAAGACATAAAAAGGTGCTTCACTTCACAAATGTAATTATTTCCATAGTTTTGGTCACAGAATTCACAGAACCAATTCTATGACCAGAACTATAGAAAGAATTAAGTTTGTACCAAAGTTGAACAAAGAAGATAAAAACATTTTAAACACCCCAATTACAGTCTGTGAAATTGAAAATGTAATTAAAAATTTGCCAACAAAGAAAAGCCCGGGTCCTGATGGATTCACTGCTGAATTTTACAAGACATTTAGAGAAGAACTACTGCCATTACTCTTCAAACTTTTCAATGAAATTGAAAGGAAAGCTATACTTCCAAATTCATTCCTGGAAGCAAGTATCACTTTGATTCCCAAACCAGGGAAAGACGCAACTAAAAAAAGAGAACTACAGGCCAATCTCCTTAATGAATATAGATGCAGAAATCCTTAATAAGATACTAGCAAACAAAATACAGAGGATCATCTAGAAGATCATACATCCTGACCAAGTCAGATTCATTCCAGGGATTCAAGGATGGTTCAACATATGTAAGTAAATAAATGTAATACACTATATTAATAAAGTCAAGGACAAAAACCATATGATCCTCTTAATAGATGCAGAAAAAGCATTTGACAAAATTCAACACCCATTCATGATAAAAACCCTGCAAAAAATTAGAATAGATGGTCTATATCTCAACTTAATAAAGGCTATCTATGAAAAA
>NW_022900928.1:52534851-52561700 GCF_012274545.1 Fukomys damarensis
CTCATGGTAATTAATTCCTCCAGTTTTTTAACTTGATAGGTCTTTTTTGATCCTTTACATGGTTGGCAGTTTTCATTTCAGGACTATAAAAAATATCATCCCATTTTACCCTGGCCTGTAAATTGGCATCACAGTGAAGCAATTTCCAAAACCATGTTCATTTTGCAAAACTAGAAATATACCCATCACTCCTCCTTCACCCATCCCCCAGCCCCTGACAACAGCCACTCTACTTTGTCTCTGTGAATTTCACACACTTAAAAATATCACTTAAGTGGAATTATACAGCACTTTTCTTTTCATGACTGATTTATTTCACTCTGTACAATCTTCTCACAGTTCATACCTGCAGTAGCATCCATCACAATTTCTTTCCTTTTTAAGACATAAAAAGGTGCTTCACTTCACAAATGTAATTATTTCCATAGTTTTGGTCACAGAATTCACAGAACCAATTCTATGACCAGAACTATAGAAAGAATTAAGTTTGTACCAAAGTTGAACAAAGAAGATAAAAACATTTTAAACACCCCAATTACAGTCTGTGAAATTGAAAATGTAATTAAAAATTTGCCAACAAAGAAAAGCCCGGGTCCTGATGGATTCACTGCTGAATTTTACAAGACATTTAGAGAAGAACTACTGCCATTACTCTTCAAACTTTTCAATGAAATTGAAAGGAAAGCTATACTTCCAAATTCATTCCTGGAAGCAAGTATCACTTTGATTCCCAAACCAGGGAAAGACGCAACTAAAAAAAGAGAACTACAGGCCAATCTCCTTAATGAATATAGATGCAGAAATCCTTAATAAGATACTAGCAAACAAAATACAGAGGATCATCTAGAAGATCATACATCCTGACCAAGTCAGATTCATTCCAGGGATTCAAGGATGGTTCAACATATGTAAGTAAATAAATGTAATACACTATATTAATAAAGTCAAGGACAAAAACCATATGATCCTCTTAATAGATGCAGAAAAAGCATTTGACAAAATTCAACACCCATTCATGATAAAAACCCTGCAAAAAATTAGAATAGATGGTCTATATCTCAACTTAATAAAGGCTATCTATGAAAAACAAAACAGCCAACATCATATTACATAGCAAAAAACTGAAAACTTTCATGTTAAAATCAGGAACAAGACAAGGATGCCCACTATCACCACTCCTCTTCGATATAGTTCTGAAAACATTAGCCACAGCACTTAGACAAGAGAAAGAAATTAAAGCAATAAAGATAGGAAAGAAAGAAGTTAAATTGTCATTATTTGCGGACGATATGATACTCTACATTGAAGATCGAAGAAACTCCACCAAAAGACTTCTAGACTTAATTGATAGATTCAGTAGAGTAGCTGGATACAAGGTGAACACCCAAAAATTAATAGCCTTCTTGTACACAAATAACAGACTCCCTGAGAGAAATTAAGGAAACAATTCCTTTCACAATAGCATCCAAAAAAATGAAGTATCTAGAAATCAATCTAACAAAAGAAACAAAAGACCTCTACACTGAAAAAACTACAGCACTCTGAAAAAAGAAATCAAAGATGATATAAAAAATGGAAAGATCTCCCCTGCTCCTGAGTAGGAAGAATCAACATAGTGAAAATGGCCATACTACCAAAACGCTATACAGATTCAATGCAATGCCAATTGAAATTCCAACATTATATTTCACAGAAGTAGAAAAAAGAATCCAAAAATTCATTTGGAACCATAAGAGACCTAGAATAGCAATAGCCATCCTAGGCAACAGACACATGGCAGTGGGTATAATAATTCCCAATTTGAAACTATGCTACAAAGCCACTGTGATAACATCAGCATGGTACTGGCAAAGAAACAGATCTGAGGATTAGTAGCACAGATTGGAAGACACAAAAACAAATCCAGATGTACTCAGCTACATCATCTTTGACAAAGGAGCTGACCATCCTCAGTGGAGGAAGGATAGCCTCTTCAATAAATGGTGTTGGAAAAACTGGATTTCAACCTGCCACACATTAAAACTGAACCCTTATCTGTCACCAGGCACTAAATTAAAATCCAAGTGGATTAAAGATCTAAATATTAAAAAAGAATCTTTTTTAATAAAAAAGATTAAACTAAACTAAACTTGCTCGAAGATAAATTAGGCAGAACTCTGGAAGACACTGACAAAGGAAAAGACTTTATGAACAAATCCTCATTAGCACGGGAACTAGCAGAAAGAATCAACAACTAGGATCTCATCTTATTAAAAAGCTTCTGCACTGCAAAGGAAACCATCAACAGAACTGAGACAACCTACAATGTTGGAAAAAAATTTTACCAGCTGCTCCTCAAAGAACTATTATCTAGAATATATAAAGAACTCAAAACAATCACCCCACCATATATAAAGACCCAATTCAAAAATGGGCATCTGAAATGAACAGACATTTATCAGACAAAGAAGAAAAGCAGCAAGTAAATATATGAAAAAATGTTCCACATCACTGTCATTTGAGAGATGCAGATGAAAACAACACTGAGATTCCACCTCACCCAACAAAGAATGGCTGCAATCAAGAAATCAAACAATAACAAATGTTGACAGGGTTGCAGGGAGAAAGGAACCCTTCTCCATTGTTGGTGGGAGTGCATACTGGTACAATCACTATGGAAATCAATATGGAGATACCTCAAAGAGCTGGGACTAGAGGTTTCATTTGACCCAGCCATCCCTCTGCTAGGTATCTTTCCAAAAGAACTAAAAGAATCATATCACAGTGATATATGCACACCCATGTTTATAGCAGCACAGTTTGTAATAGCTAAAACTTGGAAACAGCCCATTTGCCCATCAGTTGGAGACTAGATAAAGAAGATGTGGTTTTTGTATAAAATGGAATACTACTCAGCCATAAAGAATGAGAAATTAGATTCATTCATAGGGAAATGGATACATATTGAGGATATACTCCTAAGTGAAGTAAATAAGTCACACATGTGTAAATACCGAATAGTTTCTCTGATGTGAATAAACTGTAATAGTACATAAAATCCTAATGAGATAACTGACATTGTGAAATGGGAAGCAAAGGGCTAAAGTTGTAGGGAAGGTGGGATGTGTAGGGGAAGGTTAATAAGGGAAAAGAAAAAAATGTGCAAAAATGAGAAGATGGAAATAAAGTGTTTGTAAATGGTGAGGAGAAGAGGGGGTGAAGGGAGGGCATGGACAAGGGGAAATAATGAGAACCAAGACCTGTCATGTAAAGGTACAAGATCCCAACAATGAATGTAACTGTACTGTATCCCTAAAATGTACCAATAAATTCAATTATTTAATTAAAAAAAGAATTAAGTTTGTGAACTGATGTGCCACTGGAATACCCCACTGTACATTCCACATTCCATTTACCCATTCTTCTAATAATGGCTACCTTCATTACTTCTACCTTTTTAAACTTTTTATATCAGCGCAATGTCTTAAGAAAATACATTCTTCATTTTTTTAATTGAAAAACTAAATCACTTTCTGAGAATGAAAGTAGTGAGCACTTAGAAAAGGAATTATAACAGGAGAAGCATTCAGTGGTGAATGTGAAAACTTGGTACTATATGTTAGTTGTCTAATTCTGGATAACCAAAAAATGCTATTTTTTTTCCCCCCACTGGAAATGGAACTCAGAACTTTGCGTTTTCGAGGCAGGTTCAGCACCACTGAGCTAAATCCCCAGCCCGAAAATATCAACTTTTAAACACTTTTATCTTCAAATCTGAAATTTGAGTAAGTCTTGGTAGTAAAAGCTTATTTCTTCCACACAGCTCCCCTCACCCCCCGTATGGCTGGTTAGTTAGCACTGGCCGAGTGCCTGGAGGCTGTCTCTGTTCATTGCCATGCTGGCTCTCCAAAGACAGTGTGGACTCCATGAAAGGTGGCTATGTTCCAAGATGGAGCATCTCCAAAGAAAGGAGATACAGGCAACCAGTCTCTTTATAGTCTTGAGTTGTAAACTGGCAGAGCCTCACTTGCATTAAATTCTTGGCCCAAATAGTTATTGGGCAGGTATTTAAGGAGTGAAGACAGAACTCATCTCAATAGAAGTGTCAAAGGACTTGATATGTTTTACAATCACCGTAACAGTTTTTGGTTTAAAGCATAATTCTGGCATTTATCTGCCACACTTATAAGAGGATTTATTTTGCTCTTCTGAAGTAGTTAAATTTGATGTTTTCTAAGGCCCTAATCTACTCTGTTTGGTTATTATATATTCCCAGCTTCTATATATTATTGATATATTCTAGAATAAGTAGATTCTCAACTATATAGTCAGATATTTTGGGTATTAAATTGGCATCTTATTCAGAAAAATAAGACATTAAGAAATTTATGATACTTATATTTGAAAAATCCAGCTAACCCTCACAAAAAAGGCATATTATAATGAATATGAACTTACAGAATTCCTGTAAAGTAAAAAAGTATGCATTAATGGAGAATGACAGCTAACAGGTCAACATTAATATAACTCGTGTAAGGCAGCTATTTTTCAATCAGGATGCTTCCTTTCTGTTTTGCCTTCATACCGTATATCTCAATATAAATTTAGGATAAATTTTCTATAACACTGCTTTATTTATAATTCAAAGACATTCTTGTAGGACCGAAGATTTTTTTATCTTTAACACTTTAAAACCTATGAAATTTAATTTGGTTTCATTATACACTGAATAGTATTTCGAGAAAATATAGTTGACTACTTTCTATATATGGTTGAATTTATTTAAGAATTTTTACTTTAAAAATCCTTTTAGATAAACATATTGATGTTTAATTCATTGTCATCCATTTGTAATTAAAGAAAAACATATATCTTAATGAAATTATGATACGGATTATGTGAACTATGCCAAACTTCTTTCTTATTATGCTAATGTAAAAAGTTTTTTATGATATATATAAACTTAATTTTGGTCCTTTTGAAATTACAGTGTCCTCTCACATGGCAGAACAAATGGGAAGGGCCAGAAGATCCCTTACAGTACCTTAGAGGTCTGGTCACTCGTGCCCTTGCAATACAGGTAAGTAGACAATAGTAATTATGGTACTTGACTGTCTGACTAGGCATGCATTATTAGAAGTAAAATTCTATACAAGCAAAAAGCAGAAATACCACAAATTAGAATCACTGTTTATTTCCTGTCCCCAAATCCAAGTTTGTTCTTTTACGGTATACTTCATTAAGTCTGAATTAGGCTTAAATTGGACACTGTATATTACTCTGCCAAAGGGCCACATCTATTAGCAGATATTAATGTTATATTGGCTTCTTCCCACGCCTTCTTACCTCCTAATGCAAGGAAGCAGTTTTCCCTTCCATGGGCATTGGCCTGCCTCTATTTGTTTTTTGAGTTTCTTATCCGTAGATGCTGCTTCCTTTCCTTGGTTCTAAATTAATATTCAGGCATTAATGAGATAATTAACAATGTGAAATAGGAAGAAAAGGGCTAAAGGCGTAGGGAAAGTGTGAAGGGTAGGGGAAAGGGAATAAGGGAAAAGAAAAAAATATGAAAAAATGGAAATAAAGTGTTTGTAAATGGGGAGGGGAGGAGAGAGTGAAGAGAGGGCAGGGACAAGGGGAAAAGATGAGAACCAAGACCTGTCATGTAAAAGTACAAGATTCCGATAATGAATGTAACTGTACTGTATTCCTAAAAGGTATCAATAAACTCAATAAAAAAAATATTCAGGCACACAGTCACTTTCTATTTCTTGGTGTCTGCCAAGGCACTTGTTGCCTTAACCACATAAAATTGCTTCTTTAGCTTTTTAAATAGCTTTATATGTCTATTTCCACTTCAAGAATGATTCTTCACTAGTACTTTCTTCTTCCACTTAACTCTGGCTGTTCAGATTGGGATTGCTAGATCTAGAAATGTCTCATTCATACCTTGATTTAAATAGCTCCTCTGTCATTTGTAGGTATAAAATGTACTAGTTACCAAAATTTCAGCTTCAGATGACTTTATTTCAGTCAAGTATTTAAAACATATATTGAACTTTTTAAAAGATCTAACCAAAGGTAGTAAAAAAAAATCTATAAGAACTGAGCCCAACACTCATGTTAAATATTTATGAGATTTATATGGAATTTATTAATGTTTACAATTATGAGCTATACATTATTTTTGATATTTTAAAGAAGGGAAAAATCAGCCCCCAAACTAAAGAATAAGTAGTGAAAAAAGAAGGCACATTGAGGTACCTTTTTATATAATAACATGTCAGATGTTTTAATCATATGGAAACCTATAAGCACCATTTTTAAAAGATGATTTTTAAGGGAAAGGAGACTTTTTAATACCTTTACCTTTTCTAGGTCAGCTTACACTTTTGCTTTCTTCTAATGTATTGTACTTTGCTGATTTTTTTTCTCCTTGGACTCATACTGGATTTTCCAAGAGAATAGTATTCTAACCTCTGTCTGTAACCGTATCCTTTGTGAACTCAGTGTCATGATTTGGAATCTCATCTAATCTTTGATTATTACTCCCAGATTTATTGCTCCAATTCCTAACTCTGGACAAGAATATCTCATTAAATATTCAATATTTCCACTTGGATGTTTGGAAAAATCTTAAACTTAACATATCTAAAACTAAGCCACTATTTACCCCAAAATCCCATACTATCTGAAGTCATTCCCATGAAAAAGTTAATGACAACTCCACACTTCCGGGGTTTAGGCCAAAACTCCCTGCATCATTCTTGACTCTTGTCTCATACTGTACATCCAGTCTATCAGAAAATCATTTTGTTCTCACATTCAAAATATATTCAGAGATACCTCCCACCATCTTTACTGCTACAACTTTATGTTTTCGTTTTTGTATTTTTGGTACCGGAGATTGAATTTGGGACCTTGTGCTTGCTAGGCAGGTGGTGGAATCACTGAGCTAAATCCCTGGCCCTACAACTTTGATTATGAATGTAGCTGTCACTTAACTAGTCCCAAGTCTCCCTTTCTCCTTGTTCTTGATGCAGCAATCTCAAGTACTCCAGTTGAAGCACAAGTTAGATTATATAACTCTTCTTTGGAAATATTCCCATGGCTCTTTATCTCATTGTCAGTACCAGAGTCCTTACAATTTAAAGTTCTTTTTAAAATGAGGCCCCTCACCTCTCTTATTTTTTTCCTGTCATTATTTTTCTATTCCTGTCATACTGCTTCATGCTCTTTGGTGCATAAACCTGACACACTTTATCTCTCTAACTTTGTTTTCTTCTTGAAATACTGTCCTCCAGATAAGACAGCTTTCTTTTCTCCTTCAGTTCTTTGCTCAAATGTCACCTTCTCAGGCCTTCCCTAGTCATCCTGTTCTAAAATATAATCTGTAATACTTTTTAATCCTCTTTTCCTTTATTTCCTCCATGGACTATATCTCCTTCTAATACAGTATCCTGTGCATTTTACTATTTACTTTTTAAATTTTCTGGATTTTTCCATTAAATTGGAAGCCTCCTAAGGTAGAGATTTGAGTATATAGATCACATAAATAGGCTTTAGATATCTATGGAATAAATGGTGCAATCAATCATAGTGTTAGTCTCAAGCAAATTGACATGAAATTCTTCTTCTATTTCCCAATCATTATGATGTAGCTTCCTAAGATATACTCTGTAGTTTCCAGAATATGTTTCTGAGATTTTGGCTTCTATCTAATAAACATTATAATTTAACTTTATTTCCAAAAGGTAACATACATACTTATTTATTAAGATCTTAAATGTTAAAAGCAGTATTGTAAAAATACATTATTAATGTTTTATCCTTTTCCTGTCTTCTGCTTTGGAAGGTGTTATGGGTCTTTGTATATTTGAAAAAGAAAATTTTTCATTTTCCTATTTTTTTTAGTCTTTATACTGTTTTATATATACAGTATTAAATGCTCATTAAAATTGTAGAAAGACTTATAGAAACAAAATTTTAAGTCTCCAGCATTCTTATCTTTACATTATGCTCAGCTAGAAGAAAAACCTTATTGAGTGTCTTTCCTACTTTATATGTATTTATATATATTAATTTTTTAATTTGGTGAATATTTATTGACCTTCTATATGTGCCAGTCATTGTTCAAAGTGCTAGAAATACCTAGTTGTGGGGTAATATGAAATTCCTGCTAATTTACTAACAGAATTCACCACATTTTACTGAAGGATATAGATAATAGTAAATAAAAAATAAATTTTGGGCAAAATCCTGAGATCTAAGATTAATAATATATATCCAAGCTTTAATTTAGATTGTCATCATCCTAGAATGGACTTAGGTTATATGTCTAAAATTTTATGCAGTAAAATACAGCTATTACCATCACTATAGTATTACAGAATTTTGAGAGTCAAATTTTATACAAGGGCACTAATTCCTCAGCAGTTTCAACTGATAAATCCTTCATAGGGTCAACTATCTTGCACATTTGGAATACTAAACAGTAGTAGTTTGTAGTAATCTGTGGTTTTATAGAAGCACTCCTACAAAACACTATTTCTACTGCTTGCCAAAGATAAATCTTGGTTCTAGAAATCTGACAGTATAGCAACATAATTAGCCTTCAAGATAACAAAGTCTATACTGAATTTGTATCTACATTGCAGTCTTTCTCACATACATAGCAATTTTCACAGCTTCTTGTGGTAGCGCAATAAGAGGGTCTTTACAGAAAAAAACATGCAGAAAATACTTAAAATTCTTAGGACAAGTTTAGCTTTTTGAAGAATCAGCAGAATCAAACAATTTTCCAGGAAAGTAAACAGTGATTGTTAGTAATATGTGATATGTTGGTGCACTCTTATTTGCAAAATAGTGTTTCAATGTTTTGTTTCATGTAATCTTTTTTTTTGCCATTTAGAAGCTTTTATTACATGTTCCTTGAACATTGTTTATTAATACATAATAGAACAACTGCAAAATGTAGCTTGTGTTATACAATTTTGCTTTTGGTAAAGAACAATAATAGAAGTGGTTGACAGTTATTCTACTGTGTTCAGTAAGTATATTCTGACAAATAACTCTGCCATTTCTGAACACCCAGTGGAAGGTTGTAAATGAAACATTGCATGCAATTCTTAAACGTAATTTTCACCACATTTTTTGTGAATTGTAATTGTATGATACTTGGCTTTTTTTCTATTCTGTAATGTACCTTTTATCACATTCAGTTTGTTATTACCTCTTCGCAAGCAAAGAAAGCACATTTCTGGTTTCACTATTAATTTATATATTACATGTTCAAAGAACTGTGTGTGTGTGTCTGTTGTACATAATATTGAAGTAGGCCACTGAGTAGTCTGCTTAAAATACTACCAAAAATATGAACTCTGCATACAACACACATAATTTTTGAACCTTCAGAGATTCAAAAACTCAAAAAGAAATTGTAGGTACTCTTTTAATGTCTATAGTTTTGAAATTTGAAAAGAAAAATTAGGTACATGAAATATGTACTTATCTTTTTATGCTTACACTAAAGAAGACAGTTTTTTGTTTGTTTGTTTTAGTTTTATAAGACAGGGTCACTCACTGTGTGGCCCAGGCTGGCCTCGAACTCATGGCAGTCCTCCTACCTCAGCCTCCCAAGTGCACCACCTTGCTTAGTGACAGATACTTTTATAAGTGATAATATTGTTTTTTTTTTATTCCTTAAATACTTTGAGATGGCGAAGTTGACTTTATTTTTCTTTCCTCATGAAGTGAATATTCCTAAACAAAACCTCCTTTTGAAAAACTCATAGTTCTCAAAAACTAAATAACTTAAAATTTTATGATTATTATTTCAGTGTTACAAATGCTAGTATATCAAATTATTCTACAAAGATCCGGATTTCTGTATATAATATACATATAACAAACTATATTAGACTATATGTAATCTATTATAATACTCTATATCATTTACTTTTGTTAGGTTTTTACTAAAATTTTCTAACTAAAATGCATCCAACATTATTTACTTTTACCCAGATAGTATATATTTTAATATTTATTATCAATGTTTATCCATTATTGAATTGTAAATCCTTTTGTAAATAAAATTTTCACTATTTATATTTTACTCTTGTAAGAATACCTGTAGTTCAGGCTTAAATAATTTTACATAAGGGGTTATATCTCTTCAAGTGACATAAAATACCTATTTAGATATGGTAGTGAATAATATTTGAAATAAATCTAAATGTAATGCCTTGTTGGATTTACCATCATCATTATTCTGATTAGATAACATCCTGACATTTTTGCTTATACAAATATTGATAGTTATTTCTGGGATGAAAGAACAATATTAAAGTAGGTAATTGTTTAGCCTACCAGAAAGTAAAGGCAAATAACACATAATGGTCAGATTCTGAAACTGAACTGATTTCTAAACATCAATATGCTACAAAGAAATGGATGTAAGATTAAGAGAACCGGACTAAATATGCTAAGGAAAGTGTGAGAGGTTAAGGAAGGCCTCCCACAGGAGGTAATATTTGAAGAAAGCCTTCATTGGAGTAAGACAGCAATCTGTGAAGGTATCTGTGGGGGAAAACATCTAGGCAGACAGACCAGTAAATGCAAGAAACTGAGATAAAAATAGGCTTTCCTTTTCCAAGAATTTAAAAGAAAGCTAGTATAACCGCTATATAAATCAGTATGGAAATTCCTCAAAAAACTAAAAATAGAAATACCATTTGACCCAGATATAGCTCACCTGTGTATATTCCCCCAAATCAAAGTCATCATGCTGTAGTAATATGTGTGTACCTATGTTTATAGAAGCACAGTTAACAATAACTAGGTTCTGGAAAAAATATATGCTTGTCAGTAAACAAATGGATAAAGAAAATGAGATAATGCATGTACAACAGAATATTATTCAGCTATGAAGAATAATACTATGTCATTTGCAGCAAAATGGATAGAACTTGAAACCATAATCCTAAGTAAGATATACAAAGTTAAGATTATTCAGTGGGTGAGTGACTAGACTAGGGGTGGCAAGCCTTTTAGAACTTAAAATGATAAAAACAGCCCACTGTGGCATGCATGCCAAAGGTTCACCACCACTGGACCAATCTCTAGAAAAGAAGAATAGAAGCTGGCTGACCAGTTAGTTAGATTACTGAAGTAGTAGAAATGGGGTTGTGATAGTTTTATGTGTTAGTGCAGTGACTGTGAGGCAGAAAAGTAGTAAGATTTTGATATTAGACTGGTGGATGTAGCTATGGAGCATGAAATCCAGACATGATTTCAAGGTTTTGACTTGAATAATTGGTTGAATGGTTTGCTGGGTTGAAGGATATTGGTAATGAAGTGTATTTCTTAGGGAAGAGGGAAGTGGTCTTGCAGATTAGGGTATGTGTGTGTGATGGGGTGTAATTGGGGATTGAACCAAGGACTTTGTCCATGCTAGGCAAGTGCTCTACAACTTGGCTACATCCCTGCTCAAGAGTTATGATTTAGGCATTTACATAAAGCTCAGACATTTTTTAAATATCTTAGTAGATGAATTCAGCACATGTTAAAGCAGTTCTTCTAGAGTTCGTAGGCAAGACAACCTTAATATGGAATTAAAAGGGGCAAGAAAACCTTGTTTTAAGGTTCATGTAGTTAAAAATGATCAGAGCTGAAGAAAACTAGTCCAGTTCAATCTCACTCCATTGAATTCTACTGTTTACATCTTATTCTCATAATTCCCTGACTACACTTGCAAAAGAACACTTAAATTTGTTTGGTTTTCTGCGATGGTTAGTAATGTAACTAGTGAACCTAATGGTATATATAAATTCACGTTTGAGTTTAGGATAAATTCATACTCAAAGATGGCAGTATCTCATAGTATATCTACTTGAAGCTGGTACAACAAACTCTAGCAAAATTGTCTTTATTTCCTTAACTATTCTGAAGGTTTTAATTCCAGTAAAATTCCTGGAAATCGATCTTGCTGATGAACTTCAGTTTATTACCATGTATTGAGCCAGTGGTTTGATAAACTTCTTATACAAAGGGCTCCTAACATTCTGATAACTTGTATTTTTTCAGTCAAAAGAATGACTACACTTATTTTTATTCTGGATACGTATATTGTAGCTCTGGCTGAATTTATTCTCAAGATCCCTAATAAATTGGGGAAAAAAGATGAAAGTATATAAAAAGATGACACATGAACAATGATTGTCTAAATTGCTTGTTATTTGCATTAAACATTTTCTCAAGGAACACAGCACATTAAAACAAAATAGAATGGTAGTTTGTTAATGCTTTGCATTTTAAGCTACATAATTACTGTTGCATGTAAATAATCATTAACAGGCTATAGGCCAGATCTATTGAAATGATACATATTTATGTTTTTTCCAGTGCTTTCCCTATTATTAAAGTAACATTTTACCTAGTTAGATTTATAAAATGTATATATACATTTCACATTCTGGTAAACATTAGATTATGACTAGTTTCCATAGTTATTAAAAACATTCCTTAAATATGAGGTTTTTTGACTGTGGATTTTTTTATTCTAATCAACCAATTTCTATTCTATTTATGCATCTAATTCATTAGTATTAGAAATTTTAAACATTATGAGTAATCCCTTGATTATTAATTTATATTCTAAGAAAAAGAACTATTGAAAAGATTTTTTAATATTTTTAAATATTTTAAGACATTTTATCAAATTGTTTTATAGAAGTTTTAAATAGTATATGTCTACAAAAATTTTTCCTTATTGTACTCTTACTAGCATCTGATATTGTTTCTCCTTTTGCTATTCTGATGAGCTAAAAATAATCTGAATTTTACAATTGGAGATAGTTATATCTTTTATAAGCCTGTAAATAATATACCATTGTGTTACTAATTTTTATATCTGTGGTATCTTTTATTTAATCTAACCTGAATATCTCTTCTTTCTTAAAGCTCACCATTCTGTAAATCTTTTTTCCCTCATCCTGTTTTTACCCCCATTAATCCATGGAATAAAAATCTACTCTGAATTTTAAATAGCATAGTTGTCAGAATGTTGTGAATTGAAGATTGAAATTTAAACAGTTTTACCTGATTATGATCAAGAGAATGAAATACAAGTTTTGTTTGTGTCTACCTATATATTTCATTAATTTGCATAAAAATGTAAGAGGGGTTTCATACCCCTTTGATTATAGTGAGTATATGGAAGTTTGCCCAATTATTTTGTTTCTAATTTTATGCTTTTGGCCCTTAAATTTTTCAGAGTTGTTATGTGTTTTACAATAATCAGTTATATTTAATTCTACATTTAATTTATATCATTGCTTATAACCTGACTTTTATATCCTTCAGTATCTTTTGTTGGGAGGGGGAGGTACCGGGGATTGAACTCGGGTCCTTGCGCTTGCAAGGCAGGCCACCGAACCACTGAGCTAAATCCCCGGCCCTTATCCCTCAGTATCTTAATTTGTAAAATTAAAAGTAAAAGGGTTGGAGAACATTTATGAGTAACTTAAAAAAGACAGAGGTGGTGTATATATTTTCTAAACTCTACCCTATTAAAAATACTTGATATTATAACTGAATAAGTTAACTAGATATAATATTCTTGCAAAACAGCATTTTCTTTAAAATTATATATATTAATCCAAAACAGTGTAATTATCATGAGATATTTAATTTTGCACTCAATGCTTTTTCTGTTATTTGTATATGTCTCTTCTTCCTTATCTATGTAATAAGCCCTTTGTATTCATTAACTCTAATGTAATTTGAATTCATACATTTTTCTTTGTAATCTGCATTAAATAAAATACTGTAATATTTTATTAATTTTTAAAATACTGTAAATATTTTAATATTATTCCATATCACCTTAGAAAGTAATTTATTTTTGTCTTAATAAAGAAATTATACTAGTTATCACCATGATTCATTTCAGTTTAAAAGCTATACTGCCTATTGTAACATTATGTGTGTAGTATGCAAGAACTTGCCTTCTCCTTCTCAGTCTTTACATTCACTTTTTTTCATAATTACATTTTTATACATTGAAGACTCATCAGTATCAAAACTTATAATCATAGTTGAAATCTTATTATATTAGAAATCTTATCTTCTGTCTCTTTTAATCCTTTCAAAAGAGGATTAACCAGAGGTAAAGAAACATTTACTCAAAAATATGTCAGCTAATATATCTACAGCTTTATATATTGCAAGACCAATTTCTATATATACATCTCTTCTTTTTTTTCTCTCTCTCTCTTTCTGGGAATCAAACTTGGGACCTTCCACTTGCAAGGCATGCAGCGGCACCACTGAGCTAAATCCCCAGCCCTGCACATCTCTTATTAAAGATAGGACCTTTTGTTGCCATGCTTATGAATGAGTATATTGTTCTAAGTATAAAAGTTTCTCTACTGTGAAGTTTACTGCTCAAAGACATTTATACATGCTAAAATAATCTGTTTTAAAGCTTTTTCTTATTGAAAAATACCTTTGTGTTAATCTATCTTTAAGTTTAAAAGATTAATGTTTTTCTTTTCTTATAAACAAGTAAAAATTTTTTACCAACAGAACTTTCTCTCCTTGACTAGTTAACCCAAAGTTTAGTGAAGTGAAAACGTATTGGCCCCACTCTAATTAATTTGAATATATGTACATCTGTTTCTGGCAAGTACTCTTTTAGAGATATTTGAATTCAAAAAGAATTTTAAGGCATATAATAATTGGAAATATGTATATATAAAATGATTTTTAAAACATTGTAAAATAAATATTTTAAAAGGTGATGTAAATAATTTGTTTTACTGTTCAACTAAGGAAAAATTGTTTGGTAGAGAATGAAAAAAATAGCTGGGTATAATTTATTTGAGAATATTTTGTGAAATGTTATTGTAAAGCATAATATCAAAGAAAAAATTTATTTACTAAGATTTAAATGTTGGGCTGGGGATTTAGCTCAGCAGTTTGGTGTCCTGCCTTGCAAGTGCAAGAACCTGAGTTCAATCCCTGGTACCAAAAAAAAAACAAAAAAAAAAACAAAAAGATTTAAAATCTTTTCTATGAGCCAGGGATTTAGTTCAGTGGTTCCACCGCCTGCCTCGCAAGCTCAAGGACCAGAGTTCAATCCCTGGTTCCAAAAAATAATAATAAAAAAATCTTTACACAGAAAATCATCACATCCATTGGTAAGAAGTATATGGGAATGTTTGCTATAGAATTTGAGTACTAGTCAAATACATTTAGATACTAATATAAGCACAATGGCTTTCAAATATTTTATTTTCTCCTGTTCTGGTTTTAGCTGAGAAATATTAATTCTTAGGTGAATATTAGACTGTTACAATACATAATACACATCCTTTCTATAAAAGTAATAAATATAAGTTTTCCTTGACTGTTTATAAATCATGCAAAATATATTACTCAGTAAATGAAAAATTTCTAAGTTTTTAACAGCTGGCATTACTGTAGTACCTACCTTCTCTGCACCAGCTGAAATAACAAGCTGATTTGGAAATCATGAGTATGCCATATGTTTATCAAGGTGTATGTTATGGTTTAGATCTAAAATGTTCTGCCAAAACTCTCATGACTTCAGTAGCAGGGCTTGTGACAGTGATTGAATCATGGGGCTCTATCCGTATCAGTGGATCCAGCCACTAATGAGTTCAGAAGCTGAGTGAACTGTTAGGAGGTGGGGCCTGGTTAGAGGTGGGACCATCACTGTCACTGGGGACTTGACCTGGAAGGTATAGCTCCCTCCCTGCCTCTTCCCTTCACTCTGTGCTTTCTGGCTACCATGATGTGAGCAGCTGACCACAGACTGAAAACATGAGCCAAAATAAACCTGTCCTCCTTCAATTTGTGGATTTTAGGTATTGTGTCTCGGCAAGGAAAGTGACTGAGACAGCTCATTAGCAACTGCAGGAAATATAGAGAAACAAATCACTTCAAGCTGCCTGAGTTTATTCGCAGACTCCACAACCTTTGTGACTTGGGAGGACTTTTAACATCATTGTACTCCATTTTCACATTTGTAAAATGGAGATACTAAATTACAGGGTTGTAGTAAGCATAAAACCAGTTAGTCTATGAAAACCATTTAAGTATTGCAGAAGACTTTTGTTCCAAGAGGCAATTTTAAAAATATTAAACATACTTTATGTAGATGTGTATTACTCCAAATGGAGTTTAGGTCAGTTTATAAAATGACAGCTAAATGGAAAAGACCACTTTAAAATACCTGTTGGCAAAGAATTATTTCTTCTTTGACATTACCCTTCACTGCTACTTGATTCAGTAATATGGTAGATTTACTATCAGATCTGGACTTGAACCCTGATTCATTTTACATTGCCAACGCATGAGGATCCTGAGGATCCTTGAGTTAGACCAGGGTGCTCAGTTTCTCCTGAGCACACTGTGAAATGTATTACTAGAAGTGTTGGTCCAAACAGAAATTCTATACACAGAATTTTTCCACATTTAGACTTTTTAATTTTGAGTTTATTTTTTCTAAGGACAAGAAGGTAATATAGCGAAGCTTATTTATGATGAATATAGATATTTAAAAGTACTATGTCATGCTTTATTAGTAAAGTAAAAATCTATTTCTTTCCATTGAAAAATATCCTTTTAGTGTTTAGAAACAATTCTCACAGAAAATGACTAATAATTATCTAATATATATATCTCACCCTTTAAATTGTAGGTGACAGGTACTGTGTCCCAGTGATACTGATACACTTGACCTATCAGAACTTTTCCATCCAGACACATTTCTTAATGCTCTTCGCCAGGAAACTGCAAGGTAATTAAAAATGAAATATTTATTTTCCCTGAAGGTGATTATATTTTGCTTTGTTCATTTCTGATCATACTCTCTTGGAAATCCAAACAGTTATGTTATTTCCTAATACTTATAACGATAGTTAACTTTTAAAAAGCAAATTGCTTTCAGTTATGACGTTTTATTATAACTGAAAAAAGATGAAATTTGGCCAATTATTTATCTAGACCTGTGGTATGTGATATGGTTGCCAGAAGTCACATAGGGTATTTAAATTTAAAGTTAAGATTAAAAATTCAGTTTCTTAGTCATACTACTCATATTCAAAGTAATCAGTATACACATGTGGCTATCATTTTAGACTGCAAGCCAACACATTTATCTGGAAAATTCTTTTGGACAGTGGTGACTGGGCTTGGTAGAAAAGAGGACAAGATGCTTAAGATTGAATTTTTTTTAATACCAGCTTTTGATTACCATATCATGTTTAGACTATAATTCTTAATATGTTAGAGGTTAATGAAGGAGTGCCAGAGATATTCTGAGCAAAATGTATTTACTTAGTGACTCCAGTGATTTTAGTTTATATTGTTTTAGAATATTATTGATATCAGTTTTTCAGCCTTGCTAAGAAATGCTTGCACTTGATGATCATGGTCAAAACGGAGAATAGAAAGATGAAAGATGCTATATTAGGGACTGTCATATAAAGTTAACTGTTAAGACAGTGAAAAATCAAAGGTAGGTATAATAGATCTTAGTTGCTCGTTGTAAATATTTCAATTTAAACTAAATAACAATATACCTGCGTCTTTTTTCAGTTATTTTAATTAGTACTGAGAGCTTTGATTTTGGTTCTGGGAATTTGACCTGGGACTTCACATGCGAAGCACAAACACATGATCTACCAAAGAGCTGCACATTCTGAAACATCTGAGTATTATTTGTGATATTGATACTTTACTTTTACAGGGCAATGGGTCATTCTGTGGATAGCCTTAAATTTGTAGCCTCATGGAAAGGTCGACTTCAAGAAGCAAAGCTACAAATTAAGGTACTAATTTTAGTTGTTTATCTGAACTTAAAAGTGTATCTCACCAAGATAAGAGATTCTCAAAGTCCTCACTATCTTTAGCAGAGAGTGGTTTTTCACATAGGTATTATGTTCCAAGTAACTTAAGATTTAATATAAAACCAAACATCTTCTAATACAAAACTATTAACCCCACCAATTAAAATATCACCTTGCATAAAATAAATCCAGTTATGTGCTACTTAAAAATATACATCTAAATCATGACTACACAGAATTTGAGAAAATGGAACATTGCATGAAAAGTACTAAATAGTGAAAAGGTTAATAATGTTCATATATGAGATGTGTCTACTTTAAAAAATGCAAGTTTCCAAAATCAATTTTAAAACTTTAAAGCAATTTCAACAAAAATTCTGAATTTTAATCTGGAACTCATTCCTCATCTACATTCAGCTAGGTCAGCTCGAGTGGAATATCCATGCAGGCTTCATTCACATATGGACTGAGGAACCTTGGTCCTTCTCCACACAGCCTCACATGCTCCAGTAGACTAGACAAGCTTCCTAATGTGGTCTTTGTGCAGCATTTCAAGAGGACAGAGCCTTTACAGCCTTGCTTTCAAAATTGCCTAAAGTTTTTCACCTACATTCTATTGGTAAAAGGAAGTTAATAAGGCCACTCTAAATTCTACAGATAAAAAGCAACTCAGGGCTGGGGATTTAGCTCAGCAGTTCGGTGGCCTGCCTTGCAAGCGCAAGGACCCGAGTTCAATCCCCGGTACCAAAAAAAAAAAAAGAAAAAAAGAAAAGCAACTCTATCTCCCAATGGAAGCAACAGCAAAACTTTCATTCAAAAGGCTGTGCATACTAAAATGGGAAGAAAATTTGGCCATACATTTTCTAACCCACCACAGTGTTATATTAATACTATAGCTTAGTAACAGTGTAACCAAAGACAGAGAACAAATAGATTAAGAATCTAGAAACAGACTGCCTGTTAAAAACTTGAAATGTAAACTGGGCATGGTGGCACATGCCTGTAATCCCAGCACGCAGGAGCCTGAGGCAGGAGGATTGCTGTGAGTTCGAGACCAGCCTAGGCTACATAGTAAGTTCCAGATCAGTCTCAACTACATAGTGAGACCTTGTCTCAAAAAACAAAAACAAAAA
Source organism: Fukomys damarensis (assembly GCF_012274545.1). Taxonomy (NCBI): domain Eukaryota; kingdom Metazoa; phylum Chordata; class Mammalia; order Rodentia; family Bathyergidae; genus Fukomys; species Fukomys damarensis. The sequence continues at coordinate 52,553,840 of NW_022900928.1, forward strand.
AAAGAAACAACATGTGAAAAAAGTGTCAGTCATTGCAAATTGAGGGACTGTATGTATTCTTTGATAAATAGTCTTGAGACAATTACTAATATAACATGATAAAATTTGGTATATGCTTTATATAGTAAAATTGATTCTGAAGACATAAAAAGCAAAGTTAAAAGAAATAAACATTTTTTGTAAAAAAAAAAAAAAGACTTTTAGAAATAAAAAAGGGGAAATGTCTATATTCAAGATTTTTTAAGGCTTCAAAGAGTAAAAACCTTAAAGCAAAAAGCTGATAAATTCGCTATGCTGAAACTAAAAAGTAATCATACAAAATCTCCCAAATCTCACAGATTTGGGAAATGCTTATTAAATCACTGATAAAGAAGCCTGATGTGGTGCATGTCTGTAATTCAGTACACTGGGAGATAGAGGCTATAAAGGCTTGTGAGCTGGAGCCCAGGCTGGAACAAGGAAAAAATGGATGAAGGGATGGATTAGTGTATAAAACATAAAAGGAATTCTACACATCACTATTTAAGGACCACTCTCATAGAAAGGTGGGCAAAAGATTTTAATAGGCAGTGTATGAGCAGGGAAACTTTAGTAGGCTAATTAAACACAAGGAAAAATACTTATTGTCACTTATAACTGAGGAAATGAAATCAAGCTCAAAATTTAGTTTCATGCTCATCTGATCAGTAAATTTCATGTCTCAATAGAATACGGCAGCATTATGGCACAATGTAAATTCTTACACTTGACAAGTAGGAAAATACATTGGTATAATTGCTTTAGAGAATAATTTTCCAATATCAGTAAATTCAGTGAATTTAGTAAATTCAGTAAATTTGAATATGAATATACTTTCCAACCTAGCAACTTCTATCTCTCTACCCATATAAACTCATGCAAATGTATATAGAGAAGCACATACATAATTTTTATTGCAATGTTTTTCAAAATTTTTGGAACAGAGCCGAGGATTTGGCTCAGTGGTGTGGTGACCTGCCTTGCAAGTGCAAGGTCCAGAGTTTGATCCCCAGTACCAAAAAAAAAGAAACAACTGAAATATTTATTAGCAGAAAATGAATAACTTGTATATTAATAAAGTGAAATATTGAACAGATGTTAGAAATGAAAGAACAAAATGGATATACCTTAAAACAAGTGATGATATAAGATTTCAAAATAGTGTATAAAGCACTTTTTCCTTAACATGCAATTAGAAAGATGAAAACCGCTATTTATTATTTTATGGATACAATAGCAGTCATATATAGCTAAATGTTGGATAATAACTGAATTGAAGGAGCAAGGAAAAATAACAAAAAAGGCAAGGTATACACAGAAGTCATCAGTTATTATGGTTTATTTGCTTAAAGGTATTAAACAGACATATCTGTATGTTAGAGTCAAATAAAATGGATAGGGATGTGTAGCTTTTAAAAAAAGTGTTCTTGGGGCTGGGGATTTATTTCAGTGGTTCCGGCACCTGCATCGCAAGTGCAGGGACTAGAGTTCGATCCCCGGTACCAAAAAATAAAAATAAAAAAGTGTTCTTAAGATATTCTGAAATAGTTTTAAGTTTTTAAAGGAGATTTCAGACAAGTAATGCCATGTAATACTGTACTAAAATAAAACTCACACTTTAAGTTAAAATTAGAAGCAAATAAGAAATTTAGCATCATATATGCTACACTTGATCTTAGCCAAAAGGCCAAGAAGCGATTCAGCATCATACATAAAATAAATTAATGGCTTTGATTTCTTTTTAATCAAACAAAGACACTATTGTTACTAATGCTAACTTCTGTTGAAATGAGAAACTAGGAATTGGGATATGTGAATAGCCTTTTCAAAATAGTTTGAGATTGTAATAATTCATTGGAATATACTCAGGCAATTATAATTGCCCTGATACACACTATCCCCTCAGCGGGTGATTTTTGAGTTTTTAAACAATAACAAAAAATGTCCTTTAAAAAAACAAACTTGGTAATTCCTCCTTTGTTTTCAGGTGCTTTGATCAAAGGAGCAAACAATAACAAATGTCCTTTAAAAAAACAAACTTGGTAATTCCTCCTTTGTTTTCAGGTGCTTTGATCAAAGGTTCATGTGTCAGTAATAAATGAATATAAAGTTTTTGGCTTATTGACTTATTACGTTCCTGTTCTGTTAAATTGAATAGAAAAAAACAATTACAATAGGAAATGCAAATCACTTAATAGTTGTTTGCATGCACCTCAAATAATATATGTGCACAGATATCAAGAGACAGCCTCAACAATATTATTTGAATACAATGTGCACAAATAAGGTCTAGTTTCTATAATATTTCTTTCAATCCAAAGGATAAATGTCATATCAATAATATTAATGTTGGGGCTGGGGATTTAGCTCACAAGCACAAGGTCCCAAGTTTGATCCTCCATACAAAAATAATAATAATAATAATGTCCAAAATAATATTTTCTCCTTTGTGTTTAGTGGAAGTATCAAGTATGTCTCCTAAGTATACATGTAAGTATAAATAGCTCTTCATAGTTTTTCATTCAATGGGAGCAAGTAGAAATGAAAGTACAGCATTGATAAAACTGGATGTCATGCTCTACTGTGTCTCCTAACTCTTGGGTGTATAAATGAAATGATAGAATGAATTCAATTATCTAGAACAAATTGAAAAAATTTTGCGAATTAAATATTACAGACAGCTCTTTTCCTTAGAATTATCCAAATAATTTCAGCTTGAACTTTTATTTTGTATTATTTAAATTGATAGTTATGTAAAATAATTTTAAATGTCTAAAGATTAAAAGACAGGTTAAATGAATAATAGCTAAAACTTACTGAACATTTATGTTGCTAGAAACTCTTTTTTCCTATTCCTCTATGTGGAGGGATGTTTACTAATGTTTATATCCTTTAATTTTCTACCTTTTTTAAAGGAGGAGTCTCTATCTGCCTATGAGTTAAAGAACACAGGACCTAATACTGTATGCTTATGCCCATCCTTACGCTTTTGGATTTAGACTTTCTGCTCTGCTCCATTAGGGAGTTTCTGCCCAGAGGGTAGTATATCAGTCAGATTTTCCACTGCTAGGATAAAATGCCTGACACAGCAACTGAGAGCAGAGGATCGTAGCTTTAGAGGTTTCAGTCCATGGAAAGCTGCTCCAAGGTAGAAATATTATGACATGGTGGAACAAAGCTGTTAAATTCTTGGCAACCAGGAAACAGAGCACCAGGCAAGAGTATCAGAGAAAAGGGGGCTAGGGACCAGATATAGTAGCCAGGGTCATAATCCTATGACCCACCCAGACACTTATTCTCAAGTTAATCTCAATATTAACTATCACAGACAGCTTGCTGCTTGGTTCAGCACTATTGTGATTAGAAAACTAAGTCTACTTAACTCTTGCATTTAATTTAATATATGCCTAGAGAACAGTTACTTCCTCCAAACTATTTTTTTCAGAAGATAATATGTTGATCCTATCTTTACTCTTTATTTCAGAAGCCATTTGGAACAAGGATGTAATTTATTGGTGCTATGCTAATCCATGATGTATAATTAATTTCCACATAGTCATTTGAGGTAGATTATATTTTTCTTGCATTTTACAGATGAAGAAACAAAATTGATCAGATCGCAAAGCCTGTACTTGTAATAGTGAACTGTATTTTTTATTTTTTTGAGACGGGGTCTCACTATGTAGTTGATACTGACCTGGAACTCATTATGTAGCCCAGGCTGATCTCAAAATCACAGTGATCCTCCTGCCTCAGCCTCCCAATTGCTGAGATTACAGTAGTGCGCCACCATGCCAGGCAGTGAACTGTACTTTGATTTCTCTGTCCCTACATAAAAATATATTTATAATTAAGCTAAGTGTGGTGTCACATGCCTGTAATCCAACCATTCTTAGAGGCTGAGACAGAATTGCAAATATGAGCCTAGCCTGGACAGTTCACCAAAACACTGTCTCACAGTAAAAAGAGCTGGGGATGTTCCTCAGTGCAAAGGCCTTGGGGTTCAGTCTGCACCATTACAAAATAATGATGATGTGGATTATGTTTATCATTTCACTTACAATATATAGATTCATATGAAAGCATCTTAGGATCAAAGAGTAACTGTGACTGCTTTCATTTTTCTGTATATGACTCCCAAGTTGATTTAATTAGCATCACTATTAAGATGGATGAGGATTTCAAAGTAAAAAACAAAACAGTATTATTACGGTTGTAGTTAAAAGAAATTGTATTCCATTGTGTATTTATACAACACATTTTCTTTATTTTTAATGGATATTTAAGTTGATTATGCATCCATTAAATAGTGCTGTAATGTAAACGGGAATGCAAGTATCCTTTTTTTTTTACTAGTTTTATTTTTTTAAATATATTTTATTGGTACAATTTAGATATAATGATCACATTCGTCATAGGGAATTTGCTCTTGTGCATATATCTTAATTTCTCTTTTTTCCCCATTCCCCTCCTTATTTACAAAAGCTTTGATTCCATTTTTTCTTTTCCCTTTCCTCCTTTCTCCTCCTCTCCCTAGTTCCCCTTTCATTTGGAACAATTTCTTCCTATTTCACATTATCTATTATACATTTTGGTCCTTATTTATCCTTTCAGTTTCTCACACCAGAGAGTTAGTGCTATATTTATGCCATGTGTGTCCAATTTATTTCCCTTTAAGAATATGGTTGCAAAGTGCATCCATTTAGTTATATGTGTATCAAGTTTATCCTTCATGGCTGTGTTGTACTCCATTTTTTTAAAAAAACCACTTCTTTATTCATTCATTTATTCACTGATAAGCACTTGGTTGTTTCCAAGACTTAGCTATTATGAACTGTGTCACCATAAACATGGGTGCGCATATATCGCTGTGGTATGATGCTTTTAATTCTTTCAAGAAGATATCTAGAAGGGAAACGGCTGGGTCAAATGGAACCTCTAATCTAGTTTTTTGAGGAATGTCCTACCTGTGAGTGCAGGTATCTTTTTAATCAGCTGATTTCATTTCCTTTTCCCAGTAGTGACATTGTTGGATCATAGGACAGTCCTCATTCGGGTTTCTTGATCAGACTCCATAATGGCTATACTAATTTACTTTCCCACCACCAGTGTATGAGAGATCTTCATTTCCACTCGAGAAGAAATAAGTTCTGGTGTTCTATTTTACAGCAGGATGAATATAATTAACAGTAACAAATGATATATTTTGCAATAGAAGTATTAGAAGTTTGAAGTGATGGGTATGCTAATTTGCCAAGTTGATCACTACTCAATGTACACATGAAACAACACATTGAATTTCATAAATATATGTAAATATTATCAAAAAAGTCTTTCTGAAAAAAACTAACTCTAGGTATTAAGGGGAAAATAAGTTACTGTGAAGATATGGAATGACTCAAAGCTCACAGGAAAAGCTGAAGGAGCAAATTTCTAAAAGAGTATGAATGAGAACATCTCTGGGAACTGCAGTTCTAATGGCAGGCACTAAAGAGCAGACTCTACAGTACACCATCAGAATGGGTCAGCACAGTTAAACTTCTCTGCAACTGTGCAAGATTCAAATTTTTGGCATAGATCACATCACTTGTTCATTGCCGGAAAGTGGGCAGTTTGGCTGACTGTCCTATCCCTGGTCCACTAGTGGAGGAGGAATAAATCGGAAAAAGAATATGGATCAGAAGTAAGGCTGAGTTTTAATAGGGAAAACCAATAGTGGTCTCTACTATGACACCATCTTTTAGAAATAGTTCCCATCTTACAAACTTAGAGTTTTAATAGCCGTTTTTCTGGTCTAGTATTATAACATTTTTTAATCCAGAAATTTTTCTTGTTCTTCAGAGGTTATAGCATCCTTAAACTTGTTTATTAATTTTGTATTTTGACCCATACAATGAGTCTGTAGTCACTAATCATGTATCTAAGGAACTTACATGTAGAATGCAATACAGGATTCTTAATAACTCACTAATAAGAAGACAACCTAATTAAAAAATAGACAAAGCATCTGAATAGGAATTTCTCCAAAACAAATTATTTCTAGACAGGGCAGTTATAAATAGAAAGAAGAGGACATATTCAGAATGTATTTACTGAAAATGACCGGACTAGGTAAGTGGTAGCATGGAGGGCAGTGGTGGCAAACCCATGGCACATGTGTTGCCAGGGGCACACAGAGCTCTCTGTCAATAAAGGAGCCAATTATACAAGTTGTTTTTTCTAAAGTAAAACCTCAGTATTCAGATTAAATTGTAGTATTGGTACTTTGCAATAAATAAGAGGGTGTTGGGTTGCAGTTTGGGCACTCAGTCTCTAAAAGGTTTGCCATCGCTGGTGTAGAGTATTCTTGAGAAGGAGCCAAGAATGTCTCCCTAGTTGTTTGATTACGGAACTACTTGGTCATGTGGGCCAATTATAGAAATAGTATTTCCCACATACAGTCTCCCATTTCCCCAAATTAGAAGAAAATGACAAGTTTGTATCTCAGTTATATACATAATACAATTGAAGAATATGAGTGGAGTCTACAGATTTCTTGATAGCTGTTGAATTTTAAAACTTGATGAAATTTCCCAGAAGAGACCTCAGGATATCTTGCATGGTAAATTCCTCACACTAAATTAGAAGGACTCCTTAATTTCAACTTACATTTTAAAGCAGAAACATTTCAGAAACTCTTATCCTGGCCTGAATAGTATTACATCAGTGGTGTAGTAGAAAGAATATTAAATATAAGTATTGCATAATTTATTTTTGTCCCAGCTCATTTATTAACAACCACTTTGCTTATATTTTCCATGAAATGACAGCTGCACTGTAAAATCAATGAATTATTCAAAACTATTAAGATATACTCTCCTAGTGTACATCCTGATACCTAATTTCCTAAATGTAAAGTAGCCAAAAGTTATCGTAAGTCTTCCAACATAAGGTGTGTTTCTTTCACCTGAAGTTCTAGTTTATTTACAGATATTCCTTGACTTATGATGAGATTGTATTCCAATATCTTGTTACTTAGAAATATTAAGTCAAATGCATTTAATGTACCTAACCTACTGAACATAATAGCTTACTTAGCAAGTCAGTGGTTTCCTATCTTTGTGATCATGTGGCTGACTTAGAGCTGCAGCTGCCCAACATTGCCGGGTATTATCCTGCCACATGTTATCAGCCCCAGAAAGATTCAAAGTATGATTTCTACTGAGTACGTAATATTCACTTACTATAAAGTTGAAAAATTTAAGTTGAAACACTGTGATCATTTATAACGATATTATATAATATTGACATGATTGTATTTTGGTACCAAGTACAGTCTGTGGGACTGTAGATGTAGCTATGAAGGCTAAATGTTGAAGAACTGCAAACCCAAAATACATTTCACTTGTTTTCTTTATATAGGTAAATTTAACACTGGAAAACTGAAAGAATGAGCACTAATAAATATGAAGCTAATGTTACCAAAGAACTGTAGTTTTAATTTTAGGATTTCTTCCATTTACAGAAAACTCACTTTATAGTAAGATATTCCTTTCCATTTTATTCTTTAATTTCTACATTGCATGTTAATTTTTTTCTCATAACTCTCTGAACTTTTATTCTTTTTTTAAAAAATGTTAGGATTCCAATCAAGGAACACATATTTTCTAATTTTGCTTTTGTGATTATGCCAAGGCACATAATTGAAGACATTTGTAGTCTGTCCTAAAATACTAACTAAAAATGAGAATCCAGTCTAAAGAAATCTCATAGTAAACACTGGCCACATCTTCTTTGTATTATAATAAAGTGCTATAATATCTCCTTTCACAGCATTGAGGATTTATCACCACAATGGAAACTG
>NW_022900928.1:52561821-52565076 GCF_012274545.1 Fukomys damarensis
TGCAGTTTTGATGGTAATCGGCTTTCTGAAAATCACGATGATTCTCCTAGTGTGTCATCAGTTTTCCCTTGTTTTATGGGCTGGATTCCACAGGTAATACATTATTAACTTGCTTGATTTTTAATTTCATCAATTCACTTAGACTTTCACCTTTTCAGTAAGATAACATTCTTGGCCTGCCAATTTTTTGTTTGCTTTCTTATGTTACTGCATTCAAACAAATTTTTAATGAAAGCATTTTATTCTTATAAATTTTTTAAATGTACAGGATATTTTAAAACTTTTGTTTTGGAAAGAGTAACAGTTTTAATTTCTAAAGAATGTATAACCTTATAAGGGAAAAAGTCTAATGATAAGAACTACCATGTGTTATGTCTCTTATTTTCAGCAATGTGCTAGGTATTTCATCTACCATTTGTACTTATCAAAGCAGCTATGCAAAACAGATATTCTCACTTCCAAATAAGTAACCACGTGCCCATGCAGGTTAGAAGACTTCCCACAGGCACACAGGAAGTAAGGAAACCCAGAAATTAATGTATGTTTGGAGCTTTGTAACACATCATCGCAATTGTGCAGCTGATAGATAAGCTGAAGATAAAATTTCCAATTATTGAAAGAATTTTCATCAGTGGAACTTTGAAAGCATACATACCTTTAAAGTAGGACATAGCTATAGGTGAAATATAACTTTTTCTTAACCACTTAGTTTAAGAATGTAAATATGACTATATATGAATAAAATTAATCCTGCATCTAATGAGTAAAATTATTTTATGTAATGCTCACTACAAAAATACTTTTTTTCATTGGAAAATAACATTGAATTTTCTAGTAATGGTTTCCTTCTTTATAAAATCAAAAGCATCTGAGTGTTTTAAAATGTGAAAAAATCTAAATCTGTAGTAATAATTAGCAATCATTGCTCTGAGTCCTCTAACTTAAAAAATCATATACATTATTTTGAGTTCTATTTTCCTTCCATATCATATTCATTTTCTCTAGCATTAGAGTGGGTTGAATAAAAGTATTTATTTTATTTCAATCTTCCTATTAAGTCCTATAAGAAATTACAACCCAAAGTTGATAAATTACAGATGATACATTTTTTATCTTAGGTTTGTGAAACTAATTGAAATTTATATACAAAAGTTGAGGTTAGAATTCACGAGGGGTTTTAGCTGAATCATATGAAATTGTATATGACCTAGATGAATTATAAGGAATCCAAATTAGATGGCATTGATTCTATGGCAAATAAAATTCACATAACAACTTTGATGGAGGGATGAAATGGTTGCACAGTTTACTGAAGAAACCCCACAAATAAAAATAGAACATGGAAAGTGACTAGAATAAACAGAGTATGACCTGGAGTAATACCCAACTAATCTACCACAAACTAATGCAAGTCAGAATGCAATGCTGTTACAGAAAAAGCTAATGTATTACTTACTAGGTTGTATAAAATGCAATGTAACTTTACAAAACTAGAATACCTTTACACTAATTTACTTCATATATCATTTATATCTAATTACATTTTTCATATCTTAGAATTTAAAATTTAGGATCTGAATAAAAAGCTAAAAACAGTTTGAAAAAGAGCTCTAGTGAAGAAAGCTGAAATGAATTGAGTAGCCTGTAAAACAGTCAGCTAAAAGATTATTTGCTTATTTATTTTACTGTTTTTATGTAAGGGATTCCTCCTAGGCTTTTGCACTTTTGAATGATGTGTAAGGAAAAGATTTAATGGTGCTTCCCTGCCTTTGTTCTTCCCTCCTTCCTTTATAGTAAGCCTCTTTTTTTTTAAGCCATCTGCAGCTTTCAGATTGTCTTCTGTAATCAGATCAGAAAAAATATGAGACATTAAGTGTTTCAAAACAGAAAATTTTGGAGTTCAACAGATCTTAATTCCAATTACAGAACCTAAGTTATAAAGTAGGCAATTTTAGCAAAGTAACTTCACTGAGCCAATTTTCTCTTTGAAGATGAGGATGATACCATGTTGAAGATTATATATACTTGTTGTGTATAAATTATCTAGCACATTCACACACATACAGTCTAATTTATCCCATTGACAATATTTTTAAAAATGTTAAATATGATTACCTTACTTCATATTGTACTTTAGAGTTTACTGGTGCTTTCATTCATCACTAAATACTTGCTGAATATTTATATACCAGGTATTATGCGGTACACTGAAGCTACAAAGATAAACTGCTCTCATCCGAAAATATTTTTGAGGGCTGGGGGTTTAGCTTAGCGGTTTGGTGGCCTGCCTCGCAAGCGCAAGGACCCGAGTTCGATCCCCGGTACCAAAAAAAAAGTATTTTTGACTAGGGGAGGACACTATTATAGTTCAGAATTATAAATGCAATTATATAGTTCTGTAGAGTAGAGCTTTGACAGATTAGAGATGCCTCAACTGGACCATGTGAGAGCAGATGAAGGAAAGTCAAAGCCACCTCTCGTAGAGAGCAACCTCTCTTGAACTTGAAATATAAGTAATAGAGTTTAAGGACAAATTCAAAACAAGGTAGAGGACAAGACATTGAAAGGCTGCAGATGTAAATGCTTGGGAGATAGGAGAAATGTAAGTTCTGGGCACTGTTGGTGTAGTCCATCTGGAGTGTATGGTTCATGTGGGAGACTTGTAGAGATGTGTTCAGAAAGGAAGGCCAAGTATAACAAGCTGAGTTGCCGTGCAAAGGAATTTAGACATTATCAAAGCCACTCAAAATTTAGAATAATAGCAGTGTAAGATCAGATTTGCAGTTTTAGAAAAATCAGTCTAGAAGTAGGAGGACAGTATGGTGCATGGTGAAATGCCACTATACTTGCCATTAAAAGCAGTCCTGTGAGTTTGGTGGAGCAGGTTCTCATGTTGATAAAGAGAATTGAAAATGATTTATTAGTAACAATGGACATATTAATATGTTAATAAGCATTTATTTGTACTGGTTATGTACAAAGCACTGTTCAAGGTGTTTATGAGATACAGGGTCGGGGATTTAGCTCAGTGGCATTAGCGCCTGCCTCACGAACGCAGGATGGTGAGTTTGATATCTGTTACCAAAAATTAAAAAAATAAGATAAAATACAAGATACTAACCCACACTTTTCTTTCTTTGTTTCTTTCTTTCCCTTTCTTTCTTTCTTTCTTTTCCTTTCCTTTCCTTTCTTTTCTTTTCCTTTCTTTTCTTTTCCTTTCTTTTCTTTTCCTTTCTTTTCCTTTCCTTTCTTTTC
>NW_022900928.1:52565246-52569534 GCF_012274545.1 Fukomys damarensis
TTTTGCTCTCTTCTCCTTCCCTTTCCCTTCCCCTCCCCTTCCCTTCCCCTTCCCTTTCCCTTTCCCTTCCCCTCCCGGCAAGCATGGCACCACTGAGCTAAATTCTCAGCCCACAAAATTTTTGAAATAAAAGTTAGTATCTTTTTTAACTGAGAAAATTGAGGAGAACATTATATAAGTTATCTAATATCACTTAGTTAATAGGTAAACAACAAATTCAAACCCAGGTCTGTCTCTCAAACATTTGACCTAATCCTGAGCTATCCTAATCCTAGGTGTATCAACCAAGGCAAGGGAAACTATGGCCCAAGAACCACATCTGATTTGCTGCCAGTTTTTGAACAGCCCATGAGCACTGAATTGTTTTTACATTTTTAAGAGGTTGAAAAACTTAGAATACAATTTGCTGGCATGTGAAAAATACTGTATATGAAATTCAGATCTCTATATACAGAAGACAGCCATGCCTAATGTGTGGGCACATAGTCTGTGGCCGCTTTAAGGCAATAGAGTGGAGTAGTCATCTCAGAGATGATGTGACCCACAAATTCTAAAATTTTTACCCTCTGGCCTTTCATAAAAATGTTTGCCAACTCTGTATTAACTGTTAAGCTCTCCAACCTTTGCTTCAATTAAAGCTTTTTATAAGAAAGTGTTTTTATTGGACAATTGTGGCTATTTTTAATATGTTCTGTAGAAGTTGGAAAAGAAGATTAACATTTTAATGAATTTACTCAGAAAGGACCAGCATAAAATCAAAAGTATAATCAATTTCTGTAAGCTAGTAGAAAGTTAGTCTTGCCTCCATTCTTATAGCTATTTTGTTTCAAAATATGCAGAATTTTTAATAAGTTTGGATTAAATAATACAAATCAAAATATGAATTGTCAAGGTAATTCAAAGTAGGGAAAATGCTAATCAATGGCTTCCCTAGAGTTTTTGTTCACATCATCTCTGCATACTAAAACATAACTTGTACCCATTCTGTTCACTTATACTTTGATTCATTCATGATGCAGATTTTTAAAGTTGCAGCTCAATGCTATTGGTTAAGTCAAATTAAGGTATCCAAGGGACTTAGCCCAAGAAAGCATTAGTTTTTTTTCAAAGCACTATCAAAAATGTTTTTAGATAACATTATTCCATATTAGTTCTCAGAAAAGTAGCTCAGGAAACAAATTTAATACATTATAAATTTTTGCATTAAAAACTGAGAGGTCCCCAAAATTACCAACCATAAAACTTTTCCTACATTTCATTCTGTTATCCATCAGGATATAGTATTTTACATAATATGACTTGAAAAACACAGCTTTATGATGTAGACCAGTCTCAGGAGAACCTATTTTGGCATTCCACAGGAACCAGCTGGCCTTCATAATTTTATTTATTATGGTTTTATTTTTGTCACCCTCTTTCATTTATTGTATCTAAGATGTCTTTCCTTTAATAATGTATTGTTTCCTCCAAATTATTAGCATATTGCTTACTGTTTGTAGAATACCTATACTTTTCAGTCACTTTGCCTAGAGCACAGAAGCTAATTTTGTTATTAGACATTCAGACTTTTCTCGGACAATTTAGGGAAGCAGAAAAATTATACAGCACACTTCTTTACATACAAATTTTTCTGTGAAAAGTTAATTGGCCCAAATGAGGATAGAATTTCAAATTTTAGCTTCTCTGTGAAATGATCCAACTGGACTAGTTTTGATTTTAATAAAGTTATAGTATTTGACTGCTTTAATCACAATGTAGAGATTTTTAATTATTAAATTTTAGTTACACAAAATTTTGTTTATATATTTAATTTTTCTTTCAGGAACTTTAATTTTATTATTTTTTAAATCAATAAAACTATCTTTTGTATTAATAGTATATTTGTTAATAGTTAATAAAATTTTAATTTTATCTAAATATTTTAGCCCAACAGAATCTTATGCTTTGCCTCTTAAGATAATTGTGTGAAAGAGGGAGTTGGGTCATAAACATTACATTCAGTGAAGAATTAAATACTTAGCTCTACTTCTATTCTGACCATTTACTGGTGAATTAAGAACAAGTCCTCTCAACTTTTTTACAGAAGAACATTTACCACTTAAGAGATTGTGAAAAATGACAAGCAAAAAAAAAAAGTCAAGAAGCCACTGTGATGCTTTGCTTTACAATAGGCTGTGGGAGAAAGATTTGACAGTTTACAGTAACAAACAAGGCCCACAACTACAACCAGGTGTGGAAGGATTTGGAAATAAGACACAAAATCAACTTACATTATTAAGTTTCTCAGTTAAAGGGAAATTTTCTGGGTATTACAATAAAGAGATATAAGTACAATCATTTGACTAGAAAGAAATACCATTGCAAATATTACAGTGTTTCTATTTCACTTTTGAAATGAAGCAATGGGACTCAAAGCACATAGGAGGTGGCAAAGAAACATAATAATTTAATTCCTTTCCTAGGATTAAAAGTGATTCATATCACTTCAGTGCAAGAAATATGTAATGTTTGTTCTTGGCTAAATAATTTAGAGGCAACTCCAGAAGAAAGCCTGTACTAGGTTATTCAGTTACAGGAATTGTTGAATCCTAAAGCTTTACCATTTAAGCAAAATTGGTTGAAAAATTCTCTGTACTTCAATCCTTACATTTTTTTTCCACAGCTCTGTCAGGATTTCATTCTCTCCCTGAATTTTCCTTCAGTTAACAAATTTGAGTAGTGTTTTTAATTTGATTTTCTAAAATATACATTTTCCAAAAAATTATATTCTAAATATATGATGTGTATATGGTTTGCCAAACTGAATTTTAAACTATAAAGATTATTTTCTCTATTTGTATGTATTGAAAGGCTCAGGCTTTACTATTCTATGCACAAATATTAGCATATAAAATTCTGTTAAATAGGTAACTGAGTTACTAAGAGAAATAATCAGTGCAAACAAAGATAATTCGTAAGATTGGATAATGTTTGTATCTATATCAGGAATGAGCCTACATAAAGAATGAAATTTGTTGTATATACATCAGGTTAATATTTAGGAACAAATAATTTTTCATAGGAACTTACATGATTTTTATCAAGGACATGAAAACTCAGAAAAGTATTTGTGTGTGTGCATTTGTGTAAGAGAGCAAGAGAAAGGGAATGTAAGGCAGACAACCAAGACATATGCCTCTGATGGAAACTTCTAATACATCTATGGAGTATTTTTGTCAAAAAGGGACTTACAAGGAATACAAGGGCATGATACTGTAGGACTGTAACCATAAGACTCAGAATATAGTAGTTGTGTTGTGAGACAAACTGATAGAAAAATAGCAAGAAAAACCTACAGATTTATGAAATTTTAAAAAACAGCAATACACCATACAGTATAGACTTTATTTGAATTATGATTCTAGTAAAAACAGGGATAGATAATGGAATTATGTTGGCTTATAATTTATAATTATAGAATTTGATTGTAAAGAAAGTATGACTGTCCATGAAGTATGACTATCCATGTATTATATGATAGGGATTTATTATATTTATCTTTAAAGATTTATTTCATAAGATGTTAAATAAAACTCTAGAAGATTTACCTGTTTCCTTAGTTATCTAATAATTTGCTTCGAAAGAGTATATTCCTATATTTTAAATTTTTCTTTTAACAGGGTGCATATGGCCCATATTCCCCTGATGAGTGCATTTCTTTGCCAGTTTACACAAGTGCCGAAAGGGATCGTGTGGTAACCAATATCGATGTTCCATGTGGCAGCAACCAAGACCAGTGGATTCAGTGTGGAGCAGCTCTATTTCTAAAAAATCAGTAGAATCTAATGACAACAAAATGTGTCCTAGCAAAACGAAAGAATTTTTCAAGTTTTAAAGAAAATACATAGCCAGTTGACATTTAAAATGCTAGTTCAAAATATTAGCATGTTGCTACTCTATATTGTTGATCTCTTTGGGTTTCTATAATGTATAATAATTGTGCACCTTTCAGAGTAATTGAGTTATTGTTAGAATGGTGTATACTTTTAATAACATTAAATATTGCTATGAGAAAATTCACTCTTTGAGTAGTTCAAAATTTAAGACATTTAAAATACTATATTTGGGCCAGGATTTAGCTCAGTGGCACCACGCCTGCCTCGCAAGCCCAAGGTCTTGAGTTTGATCCCCAGTACCCAAAAATAAAATACTATATTTAAGGAATAATATTTTACCTGTTTTGGTATCATAATTTAATAATGTGTGAGGTTAATAATTTTTCAGTTTTCCATGATTTTAAATATATATA
>NW_022900928.1:52569790-52591774 GCF_012274545.1 Fukomys damarensis
ATACACACACACACACATACACACACACATACATACTCTGGAAAATTAAAGAATGTATTTCTTAAAGTTATAATAAATGTGTATTTCCTATCTCATCAATTAACAACAGATAAGATTCTTTTTCCTAAGAAAATCAATGGAGGAGAAAAGTGCTATTAGACCTGAGCTTTGAAGTAGATATAAAAATGTCAGCAAGCAAAGGAGGAGAGGACATTTTCAACTGTTTGAACAGCATGAGCAGACACAAGGGAAAGTGAAAATACATACTTTATCTTGGGGATTTTCAGAAATCTGGTGGAGTAGAAGGAGGGGTGGAATATGGTACAAAATTAGTGTGAAAAGTAAATTGAATCGTTCATCAGTACTGTTAATACCACACAAAAATTTAGACTTTTACATTACAAAAGATGAAAAGATCTAGAATGGCATAATCCTAAAATAGTAACTTTAATTTATGTATTAAATATATTATGTAGATTTAAAGTCTTATTTAAGTAAAACTGTTTCAGTTATGATTATCTTATACCTGAGAGTTTGTAAAATACTTCATATAGCTTCTCAATTTTCTAAGCTCTTGGTAAACATTCTCATTTCACAAATAAAGATTAAGGCCTGGATGTTACATGACTTGTTCAAAATTATCTAAACATTTTTACATTTTTTTACTTCTTTACTGGTTAAAGTAATCTTAAAAAGCAAGAACAGATGTCCAAAAATTCAGTATCTCAACAGATAGAGGGTGATTTCTTGTTCATGTAAGAGTATAAAAGTACATGTTCAATTTTAGGAATAGGTTCTCCTCCACATAGTCACAGGAACAGAAACTGGTATCAGTCGTGCCATCTTAACATACAGCTTTTCAGATTTGGTACTGACATTTCAGTCAGCTATACAAGGAAAAAGTATAGAAGAATACACACAGAAGGTTTTGGTGGGCCATGTCTACAAATATCAGACATCTTTTCTGCTCACATTTCATTGCAGCCTAATCATACAGCTACTGTCTAAGGTGGCTGGGAAGTACAGTCAGTTGAGTGTTCTAATCTCTCTGCTACATTCCCATGCAGTGATGAATTTGAACCCATTACAGAAATTTTTTTCAGTATAATTATGTAGTGCTACATAAAAAGAATTAAGTGTAGATCTTTGTCTCACTCCAAACCTTATTCTTAAGAATTATAGTAGTCTCCCCTGTCAATGGCAGATATTTTCCAAGATGCCCAGTGAATATTTGAAATGGCACTTAGTACTGAACTTTTAAAATTTTATTAGTACATTTTAGGTACTAAAATTTCCAATGACATTTCATTATTGGAAATTTGCACCTTTACATAATCTATCTTGGTTCTTATTTTTCCCCATTCCCCTGACCTCCCTTCAACCCCTCCATCCCTCCCTATTTACTACTAATAGAAGAAAAAAAGCACTGAACTGTATACATTTTTCTTTACATACACCTGTGAAGTTTATAAGTTAGACACAGTGAAAGTAACAAATTAGTACCATTATAAAAATATGCTATAATAGTTATGTAAATGTAACCTTTTTCTTTGAAAGTATCTTATTGTACTTTTATTTCTTCACTTAAAAGAAGCACTTTGTATCTTCTCTTTGGCTTATCGAAATTGTCACTATCACTACTCATAACGGGGTAATTATTAAGTAAAATAAGGGTTACTTGACCCTAAACATTACAGTATCATGACAGTTGAGCTAATGAGCTGAGACAATTACTAAATGACCAATGGGCAGGTAGCACATACAGTATAGATACTGGACGAAGGATGACCTATCTCCTGGCCAGAACATAATACAAAATTTATGAATTTTTATTTGTGGAATTTTCCATCTATTATCAAGTCAGAGTTGTCTATAGGCAATTAAAGGCACAGAGATCAGTGTTATGGACAAGGTGGAGCTATGTGACACTTAAAGTCAGTGAAGTAATACAGGCCAGATATTGGCCATGCCCAATAATACCATGAAGAATAACACACTATACTTGCTTTTAAGTGATTAAAGACCTGATAGGACAGTGAAACATGTAAAAACATTCCCATTATCCATTCTGTTATCTGATATTAATATTGCTGTGCCAGCTTTGTGGTTATTATATTTTAATTTTGGGAAAATATACATATGGAGAAAAATTATGCTACAATAAAATAAGTTATTTGCCATGGTAGAAAAGGGTTACCAGATTCCAGGGATAAAACAACTAATTCTGCTTACTGTTTAAGTGCAGTTTAATCAAACATTATCAGCAATAGGCTAAAGTTTTCCTTTTTTAAAGCTTACATTAAAATGTAAATTACAAAGTGTAAACATTTTTGTCAGTCTCCAAAAATGATCAAATATTTACATGTTACAGTGTTTGCTTTGGATTTGTAAAAGAAATTTCTATTTTTTTTAATCTTTTAGAATCAGAATACTTCAAATTCCCTTCAGAATCAGTTTAATATTTTCCTCCTTAGTGGTTAGGTACCCACTAACTTGTGTTTATTGTGTCCACTGTCCATAGTTTTAATATGGCAAAATATATGGCCCAAAAAACAGATTTTTTTTTTGAAGAAATAGAAGCTCCAGGTAATCTCTAATGCTTTTAAATGACACATTGAGACTGTCAATTAGACAGTACCAAACAAGTCTTAGATCCCCAGGGACCATAGGTGTTGGAATGACCCAAAAGAAAATATTGAACACCTATGTATTAAATTCAATGTGGTGATTTTTCATAACAGCAAGCAAAGTAGGAACTGAAGGGAACTTATTTTCACAAATAAAAAGTTTCTTATTTATGGAAAAGCAAAGCTTTCACCTTAAAATGAGAAAAACTTTGAAGCTCATCATTTCTATTCAACATTGCAAGAGGCGCTAACCAGCACAAAAGGACAAGAAAATGGCAAAATTGAAAAGGCAAAAATAGAGGAAAAAAAAGATCAGAGAAGAAAATATTAGTGTTAATATACTCCTTACCATTGATGATACATCTTTCAATTTTTTTTCACTTTAATACTGTACATGTTTTCAGAACATAAGATCTTTCTATTTTCACACTCTTCACACACATATGAAAATAAAACTTTCAAGGGCAGAAAATGAGGTTTAATTCTTAGTGTTAAATGTTCCTAAAGAAGAATTCCTTAGGGGTTTGTTTTGTGACTTTATCTTATAATTCCCTAAAGAGATGTACAGACTAATAGAAAACAAAAGTGATAAAATTCATTACTGTCACTTGGGACAGCCTCTGTTTGACTTCATTTATTCAATTTTGTCAATATAAAATATGGATGATTTACCATTTCCTACCTAGGATGAGCACACAGGAGTTCTGTCTGTAAGGTAAAGAGCATGCAAAGTATAAAACTGCATTGGTTTCTCCCGCCTGGAGCCGCCATCGCTCCAGCACCAGGAAGGTAGCTGCGCGGGTGCCCCTGAACCCCCATAACTCCCCTTATGTTCCCCCTCACCGCACACTCTCAGACCTCCTGACTGCACCAGTCTTTGGACCCACTCTGCAGAGGCACAGGTGGTCATAAAAGGTATTTTTCTGAGTTCCCAACTTTGAACATCTTTAAAGAAAGGGCATGGAAAACCTGTACTAGAACGGTGTGGAATTCAACCATTCAGAAGGTTGGAGAACTCAATCTGGGGCTTGCAGCCTGAGGCCAGTCTGCGTCATGGGGTTCAGCCATCAGCTAACTGAGATCAGGGGTCTTGCGTCCTAGCTCTGTCTGAGCCATTAAATGGTAAATATACTATATTGAAAAGTTCGTTCACTGCAGACATGTTCTGGACTGCTTCTTGATTTCAATTTAATTCAAATGGTTTACGGGTGATAGACTAGTGTCTACCACAGGTGGTCAGTTTCCAAGTTGTGCTTGATCATGTGTTGCTGATTGTATCAGGTGGGATAAAGGATTGTGGAGGATTCAATGAGCTGTTTTCTCTGATGTTATGAAGATGAGAATGTGGGTCATTAGAGACCCAGAAGCTAGGGTGCAACAATATCAGGAAGATTTGGGTGATAGCCCAGAGATTAAATCAAGGATAGTCTGACAACAAAAACAAAAATGAGAAAACAAGCAAGACACAAGGACAGACTTCCAGTTTACCAATGGCAAACAGTAGGGCAAATGAGGATGAAAAAGGCCGATAGTGAACCACCAGGACACCCTGAACTCAAAGCACAGGAAGTAGCAAAACAGATCAATCAGGCTCTAGAGAAATTCAAAACAAATAATTTCCCAGATAACCATAGAGGTAGTGAGCAAAATGGAAGTCGTGATTCGAGACTCTAGAGCAGAAACTGACAAAAAATAGATGAGCTCAGGATCATGATAGAAGCCATGAAGGCCCAGCATAAGAAAGAAATGGAAAAATAAACACCCAACATAGGAAAGAAATGGAATCCATAAAACAGATTCAAACAGATATCCAGGAGATTAAACACTCCATCAAAAGTGTACACAACAGAATAAAAGAATGTGAAGATAGACTCTCAGATATAGAAGATAAGATTGCAGTCAGTGACCATGAAAAGAGAGGTCTCTTAAAAATAGTAGGGGATCATGAGAAATTGATCCAACAACTCCTGGATGATGCAAAGAAGAATAACATAAGACTGATAGGAATCCATGAAGTAGCAGAAGAAAATACAAATGTCTTAAAAAAGCTGTTTGCAGAATTAATGACAGAAAACTTCCCAAACAGAGGGGAAGAATTTGACATTCCAATAACTGAAGTATATAGGACCCTAACTAGCCACAATAAAAAAAAAAAAATCTACACCTAGACATATAATAATCAAGATCCCAGAAACCCAACAGAAGAACAAAATACTACAAGCAGTAAGAGGAAAGAAACAAATCACATGCAAAGGAAAGCCCATCAGAATCAGCAGACTTTTCAACACAAACTCTTAGGGCAAGGAGAGCCTGGAATGAAATATATTTCAAGTATTAAAAGAGAACAACTTCCAACCTAGACTGATGTATCCTGCAAAACTCTCTTTCAAAATGGATGGGGAAATAAGACACTTCCACAACAAAGAACACCTGAGAAACTACATAAATACCAAACCAGCACTACAAGCAATTCTAAACAAGATCCTAGAAAAAGACAATGAAGGCAACAACACCATGAGGCCCAACAGAGCAAATCAAATAGGCAAGGCAGGAAACTAAGAGGAGAAGGTGAAAAAGTAAAAAGAGTCAACAAAAGGCCAACAACAGGTCAATAATAAATAGTTATTATTATTAGTTATATTAGTTATAACCAGCAATGTCAATGGCCTCAACTCACCAATCAAGAGAAATAGACTGGCAAAATGGAATAAGAAGCAAAAGCCAACAATATGTTGTATACAAGAAACACACCTAGTGCAAAAAGTCGCCCATAGACTGAAAGTGAAAGGATGGAAAACAATTCTCCATGTGACAAGAGCCCAGAAAAAAGCAGGGGTAGCAATCTTATTTGCAGATAAAGCCAATTTCAAACCAAAACTGATTCTAGTATTATTGATGTAGGATGGTACTGTACCATATATCTGTGAATGTAAAATATCTTATACCTGCTTTATGATACATAGTAGGGACCGTGCTTTATCAGAGCTACATTTAATGATATTACTCTAGAATGTTCTCTTTCCAGATGATGATTAAGATGCTAATAAAAAAAAATGGTGCCAGGTACCACAACAGCAACAGAACTTTGCTGTTTTCTGGATGTTATTCTTTTCTTTGCTTTTTTTTTGTTGTTGTTGTTGTTGTTTTTTAATGGAATGTGCTGAATGTCTATAATTTTGTTCAGATGACTGCAGAACCTGGAAAAGCTGTTGCTGCTATTGATGCATAACATACTGCTATTATTGGTCTTTTTATGTAAATATATATATATACACACATATATATAATTTGAATTTTTGGAAACTTTAACTGTGCTGTCACCTTTGAAAAAGTTATCCCAATTTACTGTGTTGAGTTGGCATTGTACAGAAATTGACAGCCATATTGGTCTAGAAATGTTAATTTTTTTTCCATTTGTACAGGGGTAACACACTGTATTAGATATGTAAGGTCATATCTACATGGGTTTGATTACAGAAACTAATAAAGTATTCTCTAAATAATGAAAAAAAGAATAAGATAAGACTATAAGAGCAAGAAGCAATTTAAATATTTTCAGGGACCATTTTCATCTACAGAATTAAGGATTATTTTAATGTTACATCATTGCCTTTTCTCTTTTACTTTCCTTTTTAGTTTTATTTTGGGATTCCCTATTTTTAATGTTCATACAGAAATTTCTTTAACTGAAATACCAAATAGTTTCTGTGGTGTGAAAAACTATAATAGTACACAGGATCCTAATGAGATAATTAATAATGTGAAATAGGAAGTAAAGGGCTAAAGGTGTAGGGAAAGTGGGAAGGGTAGGGGAAAGGCAATAAGGGAGAGGAAAAAAATATGAGAAATTGAAAAAATGGAAATAAAGTGTTTGTAAATGGGGAGGGGAGGAGGGAGTGAAGGGAGGGCAGGGACAAGGTGAAAAAATGAGAATCAAGACCTATTATGTAAAGGTACAGGATCCCAATAATGAATGTAACTGTATTGTATGCCTAGATTGTACCAATAAATTCTATAAAAAGAAAAAAAAAGACTGCATTGGAAGGTTGGTACTCATAAAAAATAGAAAAGTACAGCAGTATGAAGCATATTGAACTCAAAATCATCTTACCATGTGCTCTGACCCTTGTATACATTTACACATCTTCAGTGCAGGATGTATGTTTTTCATGTTTTTGTTTATGACAGTTATTAGAATTTAATGCACATTTTTTGAATCAGTGACTAGAAATTGTGAAACTTTCAGATGTAATCACCGGCTTTGTTTCTCAATGATTTTAGGTTGTTCTCTAAACCAAACTCATCCTCAAAGAATGACTACATTAATACCTTGGTTCACCAACATTTCTGTTCGCAAACAGGTTCTCAAACGAAAACAGGTTCTCAAACAAAAATGTTGAACAAACTTTTGCTTCCTTTCACAAACATCACATCAGGTGACAGACACAGCTTTGGCCATCTTCCCCACACAAACACAAACATTGCCATCTTCCACCAAATTGGAAAACAAATCAGGCTCATGAACTGAGGCACCACTATATGTTTCATCACTGAATACAGCTGAAGGAGACCGTCTAGAGGCTCAGGAAATTTGAAAGAACAATTTCCCAAAATAACTGAGCAAGGGTAGCATAATTAGACTGTGTCTCGATGTGATTGATCCCTTTGAAGAAAACAACTGTGTAGTTCTTGAATCAAAAGCTTTTGGAACCGAAGAAGATATTAACGATTGTCTGGATGTGTTTTTCTTTCTTTTACTTTACAATCATGCCTTTCTCAGTGCTTTACTGGGCCTTGTGAACATGAGCTTCTGTTAACATTTCAGTGAGAAGAAAAACCTGAGTAATCAAGGAACCTGTGATATAAGAAGCACAATTACACCCTCCAGGGCCCAAAATCTCAAACGAATGATCCTCAGTACATCGGAAACCCTTCCAGATGTTAAGATTACAAAATTCTCACAAAAGTAAATGTATTCTAATAGTTACATTATTTGAGAAAGGACAGGAAAAATAAACCCTAGCTGGAGGGCAGGAGGAGTAATCTAATTGAGAATTATTATCTTTATCCACATTAGTATCTTCCATTCATGTAGATGTTATCAGCTTTTGTTTTATAAAAGCAAAGGGAAAAAAAATTTACCAAAATATTATGCTACAACCATTATAAATTCTGAATAACTGTGTAAATTTATCCTCTTTACTAGTTTTGGAGCACCATGTCAAAGAAAATGAAGCAATAAAAAGTAGAGATAAGAAAATAGGATGTAATAAGATTCAATACAAAAGATAGATGACCTTCAGTTTACTTTTTTCTTTTGGTACCGGGGATTGAACTCGGGTCCTTGTGCTTGCAAGGCAGGCGGCAGAACCACTGAGCTAAATGCCCAGCCCCCCACCTTTTCTAAAGAGTAGATTACTTACTGGTTAGAGAAGTAAAGACTACAGTTCTTGTGTTATTGGAAGATCACAGGGCAATAAAGATACCAACATATTCCATATGTAGAAAAAGAAGCTGGGGATTTAGCTCAGTGGTTTGGTGGCCTGCCTCACAAGTGCAAGGACCCAAGTTCAATCCCCAGTACCACCCCCAAAAATAAATAAATAAATCCTATGATTACATAGTGATGCTGTGGAAGGGAATTTGAAGCCTTTTGGCCAGGGATTTATTTAGCTCAGTGGTTCAGTGGCTGGCCTTGCAAGTGCAAGGACCCAAGTTCAATCCCTGGTACCCCCCCCAAAAAAGAAAAAGAATGAAATCAAATTATAGTTTAATACAGAATTTGATTATTAAATTAACACCTTTGTGTTTTAGAAGTATAGCTTAATTTCTATTTTAAATGTCATTATTAAAATAGGAATTTATTTGAACATAGCCGGTCCTACAGGTAGTGGTTGTATTCTTAGCAATGCTGTGGTTAAAACAAGATTTGTAGTTTTAAAGTGACTGCTCTCTATGTATACTTTTTTAATGGTAGAGACTGCTATTTATCTCTCAACTTTCATTCTCCACTATTAAAATAGTATTATGTTTAATGTGATTAATGCATACTCATAAGAATCCCACTCCATCTGCACTGTATTCAAGTGTGGATATGTATCTTCTGGTTTAATTTGATTAATGCATACTCAGAAGAATCCCACTCCATCTGCACTGTATTCAAGTGTGGATATATACCTTCTGGCCAAAAAAGAAAAACCAATGTGAATACAAATATCCTATGACAATTTCCAGGATCCTTCTTTGCAGTGTTTGGTCCATATACCATTTTCTTTATCTCTTCCTCCATTCTGCTACCATCTTTTATCTGGGTCTCTGGAGACTGTAGTAAACACAGATGCTTCCCCTGCACTATTTAACTTGGGACTCCATTTGCACAAGAATGATTTTGCAACCTTCGACAAAATGGCTAAATTCCAGCAGGCTGATGGTATGGCCAGACTGGATTGATTGCCCGTAGACAGGCCTTTCAAAAAAAAAAGAAGTAGGACTTCAGTTTTCAGACCACTATAAAGTCTAAGTTGGAGGCACTTCCAACCTGTAACCTTTGATTGTTGCAGGTCCCATTTGGTGGAGAAGGCAATAAACACGATACTTTTCAGCAACACTGTGTACCTTTGTATGTCTGATGTGGAAGACTAGCATTAACACAATTCCTTTCCCCAAACACTCCATGGTGGTAGAAGAGCTGCAAATATTTAAAGAAATGTCACCAGTAGGTCCTTTAAATCAAACAGCTTCAAAGATAGTTCCAAAATGAGTCTACTCTTGGCAGGGTTTCCCCAAAGAATAACTGCTTCATTTTTTTATGTGACACTTATGGACAACTTTCCCTAAAATAGATAGGGGTCATACAATTTAAAAGATCATACAAAATTTGTTTTTTACCTCAGGCAAACTGATCAATAATATCATATCAGCCCTGGAAGGCATTCAAGTCAGGCTTTGCTCATTGTCCATAATTACAGACATAATGTGCTCTCTGGATAAACATCTGTGATAAATTATTTTGTTTGTAATATGATAATAAAATGCTTATAGCATAGTGTTATTGAAAAAATTTAAACAGTAATCTGTATGCATATAACAAATTATAAATTCATTAAAATATAAGTGATTATTTCTGGGTAGAATTATTGATAATTCTTGTTTTACTTTAAGTACATTTTTATATGCTTTGAATGCTGTGATTAGAATGAATATATTACTTTCATAATTAAGCTAAACACTAATTTTTTGACATTAAATATAAATTTTTAAAAGTATATGAAAAGTTACCTTTTCACATTCCAAGATAATTAACTCCCATTTTTTGCTTGCAAGCTTTCTAATAAATTTACTGTATGACTTATTATTGAAGTTAATTCATTGAAGCTTTTTAGAACCTCAAATAAAGGTTCATTGGCATTTTTATATGACAGACATTTGATGAAATTTTAAGTTAGAAGCAAAACACATTTCTACCTTGGCATACAGGTACAATCAGAAATTTCAAAGTTGTGCTTACAATGACAAACATGCTGAGTCAGCTTGTGCACAGTGGCAAGAGTATGTGGAGTTACGCTTTGCGTTTCCCAGTCCTAGACTTGTGAACATGAACTTGCTAAGATACTTGATTCTGCTGAGCTTGGTTTTATTTAGGTAAAATTAGGGGTAGTTCCATTTCAAAGTATGAGGTGAGGATCAAATAAAATATAATTAAATTTGAGGTATTCTTACACTGTCATTGGAATGAGATATGAACTTAAATAATAAAAGATTATAAATCATAATCATATAAAATATTAACGAGATAAAAATTTAAGTTACAACTTAATCATCTTCTCAAGTTATATATTATCTGATATAGTTATCACTGTATTTCTCATGTTAAAGTTCTGCTGTAGAGTGTGACAGAGGAAAACTGCTCACTTCATGGCAGCCAGGAAGCAGAGAAAGAGGCAGAGAATAAGGAGGTAGGGACAAAATATACCTCTTGAAGTGACACTCCCAGTGACTCACCCCATTAATTAGGCCGTATCTCTCTTTAGAGCCCTCCTGATCTAGACAACCCTTTGGGCCCCAATTCTGAACACTGCTATATTGGGGATCAAATGCAATACAAAAATCTCTGGGGACACTTTATATTTAAACTTTAACAGTAAAATAACCCCAAACAGTAACTGTCAGATAAAGTTATGTGCAAATCCAAAATACAGTCTATTTCTGAAAGAAAAAAAATCAAACTTTTTTATTTTCTGTTATCACACTCAATACAGAATAATTCTGTGCCCACTGGGGATTTTTCCCTTCACCAAACTTTTCTCAATGGATGCCAAGTTGTCCTATAAATTAATTCAATTATGACACTATCTAGAGATAGATACCTCTCTACATAGTGTGATTCCACAGCTTCAGAGCTCAGTCTCACAAGATCCCCCCTGCCTCTGCAGACATTTATCACAGGTCCCAGGTTATGACCTACAGTACACTTCTGACATAATGATGACAAATCCGGTTCCCACAATCCCCAACTTGAGTTCCATAATTAGCTCCTAATTTGGCTCAACCAAATATACTTTGTTATGTGTGTTATACCACACCATTAATTACTGTTCAGTGGGAAGTAAAAACTCTAAGAGCCTCATAAAAAAAATCACACTGGGGATCTTTCTATATGGATAGGAGTTGGGGAAAGTGACTAGTGTAGGTCTTTTAAAGACAAAAACCACAAGTGCATTCCAGCTCAGATGAGACTTGATCGGTTATGTACAGATTGGGGTCACAGTCTGTGCACACTTGTATATTCATTAGTTTGTTTTGCTGCTAATTTTAGTCATTCTTCTGGGAAATGATTGCTTGATTTCCTGACCTAGCAATCAACAAATCTTGCATATGTGCTTTCAAATATGTGGATGCCTTTTCTTTTTGTTATCGCAGTATCTGTCAGTTCAAAGGTCTTTGTTGTTCTGAATGAAACATACATATGCATATTTTTGGAGTCCATAAGTTTCAACTGAACATTTTAAAAATTGGCTATCTTTAGACATGTAGTTCAAATGTCTTTAAAATTTATGCTGAAAGTATATGTAACAATCTCAGCACCACATAACTGTAATCAACTTGTAAGAATTATTTCAGTGTCCAGGAAAGTTTTGATTTCTAATTCAAATGACTTAAGAGGTTATGGAGAGATCCCATCATGGCAGTTTAGAGGAAACAGCATTCCAGGGAGGTTTAAGGCAAGGTTAGTGGCTTGCATAGCTACATGGGGAGGTTATACACCACCACCACCCTGGGAACTATAATCTGGACAAAATAGCAAAGAGATGAGACAGAATAGGAAAAGATAGTACAATGGACACTTGACTTACAATCAATCTGTTCCTAAGGCCTAGTTGTTACTCAAGTTAGTTGTAAATCAATTCAGCTAAAATCAGATATTTACCTGGTTAGATGCTATAGATAACAAGAAGCAGATGAATCTCCCATTAACCTAATTAACTCGTTATTTGTACATAAGGCTGAGTGTAATTTGAGGATCCATTGTATAAGAACAGAAGCTGGCTTCCTGCCCTGGTCCTGCTCACAATGCAGTCTGGAGATTGCACCGTTTTGGAAGATTCCCAAAATTCTTCTGGGATAAATACCCCTGGAGGTGAAATCCAGCTTAGTCTTGCCCTAGCCACTACCATGTGCAATGCAGGCCAATCCCAGCGGCATTCCCATCATGATGCAAGGACAAAAAGATTAAGATATTTGTGCAAGGGAAAATACACTTGATGATGGAGACTGTGGGATTGTGAGCCAGAGAGAACTAGGAAGGTCTGGAGTGGTGCTAGAAATCGTGATCAGTGACCCAGATATCCCAAGCTTGGGCATGTATCTGTCTCCTTGGCACATGGCACTGAGCTGACTGTGACTCAGAGAGAGACTGGGGTATTAAGGCAGAAACAGAGTGAACACTGGGGTTAGTGACATAGTTGAACGGTTCTGATGTAGGCTTTTGTCTGACTTTCCTTCCACCTTTCTCAACACCAGATAATAGGAACCATAAGCTTGAGATGAATCTGGAGAGTCATGCTTTCACAAACATCAAGGGTAGAGAATAAAACACTGGATTGATAGATGGCTGCCCCATTCATGACCTCAGAACATGACTGACCTTGCAGGCTGGAGAGAGATTGGGGAAAGTGCTCCAGAACTGGAAGAACTACAGTTGGAGGCTGATTGTGCCAATGACTAGAGAGAAGTAAGTTCTCTCTAGTCAAGGAGGTTGTGGCAGGCATACAGCCTGGGATCCCAGATAGAGACTATCTGGAAAGAGCGTAGAACCTGCTGTGGGAGCTGTGTCAGTGGCACAGACTGGGGCCCTAAAGCTGAGACACCAAAGAACATGGCTTCAACCCTGTCCCAGGGTCACTGAGAACAGTGGTGGTCCTAAATATGATGTTTCAAAGACAGTAGCATTGACTATCTGCTCAATGCTTTTTATTGTAGCCAATACAGAACAATTGTTTTTCCTTTATTATGTTTTTATGTACATATTTTCCTGTTTTGCTTTTTTACTTATCAATATTTTGTTGAATATAATGAAGTATGGTCTTTTATGTATGTATATTAGTATTTAGCTGTTTCTATTACTTTTCTACTTTAATAACGAATAGAATGCCATCCATACCAAAGTGGCTTCTTAAACCTATATTAATCAGATTTCCCCTTGCTAGAATAAAATATTCAATACTTAAAATTTAAAGGGCAAGAAGTTTAATTTAGCTCATGCCATGGTTCAGAGTATTGTAGACAGCTAAGATAGTCAGATATATTATAGGTGGCTAGGCAGGGCAGGGCCAAGAGACTCAGCTCAGAAGACAACTGTGGCCAGAGATGAACACATTCACTAAAGCCCAGACTTAAAAAAAAAAAAAAAAAAGAGGAAAGGCTATACTCCCATACTTCCCCTAAGGATGAAGAGCAGTGATTGATATTCTAAATAGGTGTCAGTCACCTTAGGTGGGGACCAAAACCTCCATAGCTTATTCCTTCCAGGAAAATCCTTGTTCATTTTGTGGACTGCTATGTGGCTTGCTTCCCATTTGATCTTTTAATCAGTATAACCTAAGCCACTATTCTTGTTGTAACCTTATTGGTTGACCATAGTTTTGTCCCACCTCATATTCACCTTGTGACTTCCCCTTTGGATCAGTATTACTTAAATGACTATGCTTTTAATTTTATTAGTTGACTACAGTTTTGTCTCACTTTGAACATCCCTCATCATATGGCTTTGCCTAATATAATACCCTTGAGAAGTGAGTCTGCAGGCATCCCACTTTTGGGGGCCCCCCTTCTTTCTCTCTTAAGATAGAGATTTTCAATAAATTCTTCCTACTGTTAACTTCCACTGTCCCTAAAATTCATTCTTCAATTTTAGAACACACAAACAGTGTGTTTGGTCCAGTTATAACATTTCTCTTACATTATTTATTGGTCCATAGATCATATACCCTATATCGAAAGGATTCAGTTGATGGTTGGCTGGCTCCAAGGAAGGAATAGCATGGTGAAAGGGTGTGGCAGAGCAAAGATGTATAGTTCCTGGCAGCCAGGAAGCAGAGATTGTAGGGCTAAGGCAAGGTTCCTCAAAAGATCGTACATGCTCTGAATCAGATTTAATGCAGGACCCAGAAATTTACAAGATAGGCCTACAATGGCCACCCACCTACAGAGTGAAATGTAGAAGGGTGCAAAAGATCTATCCAAGAGCTGGAGATCCAAAACATCCAGCTGAAGGCCTGAAGCCCTTAGCAATGTCCCATATGAGTCTGCATCAGGAGGTCAAAGGATCCTTTGACAGAAGAAGATTGAGGGGTCTTCACTGAGAGGTCAAAGGGCCAGCACTAGAAGATAGAGTTCATGTTGTCAGGCTGAAATGCCAGTGCTGGAAGCTGAAGAATCTGTTCTGAAAGCCAGGAGACAATGCCCAATGCAAAGGCAAAGGCAGGAGCCATCCTTCCCATTAATGAGAACTGAAGCTCTTCCAAAGAGAATGGCCCAAACTCCTCTAACAAAAAATGAGCTGAAATCCTTCCCTCCCATTCTCCCTTTATACCATTCCAACAACAATCTTCCCTAAAATGGGTCCTTCCTCACCCAGAAACATGCTGACTCAATTCAGCTGGGTGGTTCCCCACTCAAGTTGACAACTAATCAATTAAACAACAAACAAAATTGATGCAGTAATCAAAACTCTACCAACAATTAAAAGCCTAAAACCTGATGGATTCACTGCTGCATGTTGTCAGAACTTTAGAGAAGACCTAATATAAATATTTCTCAAACTTTTCCATACAACTAAAAGGGAAGGATCACTTCCAAACTCATTCCATGAAGCCTGCATTACCCAGATACCAAAACTAGATAAAAACTCAACAAAAGGAGAACCCCAGGTTAATATTCCTTATAGATACAGATGTAAAAACCTTACAAAAGATACTTGCAGCCATGTTGGTACACACCTATAACCCCAGCACTCAGGAGGCCAGGAAAGGAGGATCACCATTAGTTCAAGTCTAGCCTGGGGTAAATAGTGAGCTCAAGGCCAGCCTGGACTTCACAGCAAGACCTTTGGAAAAAAACAAAACAAAACAAAACAAAACAACAACAACAAAAAAACCCAAAACACCAAAAAACATGAAAACAGAATTTAACAAATCATTACAACATCACACATGATAACCAAGTCTGCTTTATCCCAGGGGTTTAAAGATGATTCAACATACATAAATCAATAAACGCAAGGGGCCAAAGATTTAGCTCAGTAGCACCCCTCCTGCCTCACAAATGCAAGGCCCTAAGTTCGATCCCCAGTAACAGAAAAAAATAAATTAAATAAATGTAATACAGGGCATAAGTAGAAACAAGCCTTAAAAAAAATTTACATGATCATCATTTTTTTTTTTTTTTGGGTATCAGGGATTGAACTTGGGTCCTTGCACTTATGAGGCAGGTGGCAAAACCACTGAGCTAAATTCCTGGCACATGATCATCTTAATAGATGTAGAGAAATCCTTTGACAAAATCCAATATCCATGATTTAAAAAAAACTCTGAAAAGACATAAAGACCTTTATCTCAAAATAATAAAACCCATATATGATAAAATTACAGCTAACATCATACAATGGGAAAAAATTGAAAGTAGTCCCCCTAAAATCATGAAGGAAATCTAAGTGTCCACTTTCATCACTCCTCAATGTAGTAATTGAAAATTTAGCCAGAGCAATCAGGCAAGGTAAAAAAATAAAAAGGATATGAGTAGGAAAGGAATAAGTTAAATTGTTCCTGTTTGTAGATGATGTATTGTAAATACAGAAAACCTAAGAAACTCTGCCATACAATTCTTCAAACTGATGAATTCAGCAAAGAGGCAGGGTACAAAACCAACACATAAAATTCAATATTGTTCCTATACACCCATAATTAAACCACTGAGAAAGAAATCAAGAAAATAATCCCATTCACAATAGCTTCAAATAATATTACAGACATTTGTGATGAAAACTCTGAAGAAATAGATTGAAGAAGATGCAAGAGGTAATAAACCTCCTATTCCTAGATAATCAGAATATTAAGACAGTTATATTACTAAAAGTGATCTATAGATTTAATGCAATCCCTATTAAAATGCCAATGATGTCCTCTGCTGTGCTAGAAAAAAAAAAAAAACACTCCTAGAGTTTATATAGAACCTGAAAAGATCCAGAATAGCCAAAGCAATTCTGAGCAAAAAGAGCAAATATTTTCAGATTACAAATTATACTACAAAGCTATAGTGACTAGAACATGGTGCTGACACAAAAATAGAAAAGAAGACAACAGAAACAGCATCATGAACCTTCAGTCATCTGAAGTTTGACAAAGTGGCCAAAAACATACATTGGAGAAGAGATAGCCTCTTTAAGAATGATGCCAGGATTCTTCAGAGGGGTAATATTGCAGATAGGTAAGTTAATTAGATATCTTGTAGGCAGTTAGGGTAGCCCTCAAGGACCCAGCCATCAAGGAGCCAGCCCTCTAGAAGGCAACACAGCAAGGAGCCAACATGAAGGATAATCAAGACACATTCCCTGAAGGCCAGAATAATAAAAGGAGAGAAACTATACCCTTGTGCTTCACCTGGGGATAAATAGCAGTGATTGATATTCTAAATAGGTATCATCTGGGGGGGGGGGTCAAGGTCCTAACCCAGCCTTTCTAGGAAATTTCCCTGGCCCCAACCCTTACTGAAAATCCTTGTACGCTTGCCACGTGACTTGCTTCCCCATTTGACTCCCCATTTAATCAATATTACCTGGGTGACTGTACTTGTAATCTTATTGGTCAATTATAGTTTTGCCCCACCTCATGCCCACCCTGTAATTTTCCATTGGGACTTACAGTTTTGTCCCACTTTGTACCCACTTCACCACAAGGCCTGGCTGTATAAAACATCTTTGAAAAGTGGGAGGGGAAGGCAGCCCACTTTCCAGTTCCCCATCGGTCCCTCTTAAGACTGAAGCTTTTCTTCCCTAAATTTGAAGCTTTTCTTCCCTCAATAAATTTTTCCTATCTTCAAAAAAAAAAAAAAAAAAAAAAAAAAAAAGAATGATGCCAGGAAAACTGACAATCTTTATGCAAAAGATTGACACTAGATCCATATCTCTTATCCTGTACTAAAATCATAGTAGAATGGATCAAAGACTTAGATATATAAATGGAGCAATCCTTCATGGCTGACTAGGAGGCAGCATGGAAGGAAGGAAGGGAGGCTCCAATAGGTACACCAAACAAATGCAGGTACACTGAGGCAGGGCAGTATTGAAAGTCAGTTATGAGAAAGCAAATGAACACACAAGTACAAATCCAGTATGAAGGGCTTTAGAGAGGGAAGCTGTCCCATTCCAAGACATGCTACACATTAAATCTCAGGTTCACCTTTGGAAAGGAACAGGTGCCCTAAGGGAGAAAGCAGATAATTTAGCCATGGCTAGTCTGTGCAATAAGCTCTCAACCTTTCAAGCCTACCCACAAGGAATAGTGAAATAGGGAATGAGATTTCTGAGGATGAAACTCATGCCCCTCCATGGGAATTACAGTAGCTCTCCCTGGCTAAAAGAGAGGTACCACAAACTAGGGCATCAGAGAAATGAAAGCTGGTGAGTGGTGTGTGAGAAAACACCAGCAGGTTTTTGGGGGAGCTGAAACAAGTACATGATCATGATTAGGGACCCTTTTGCTGCTGCATGTTAGTGGTGGTGGTGGTGGTGTTTTTTCTTCTTTTTTCTCTCTTTGTCTTATCCCTTTATCTTCCTTCTCTGTCTCTGCTTCCCTTCTATCATCTAGTATGCATGCAGATAGAGAGAGAGAGAGCTTGAGAGAGGGAGAGAGGGAGAGAGGGGGAGAGGGAGAGAGAGAGAGAGAGAGAGAGAGAAGAGAGAGAGACTGTTTATATATATGCAAAGGAGAATTAGAATTACCAGTGCTTTCATCTAAACAGCACTTTTCATGGGTAAGGGTAATCCTCACCAAAACTGTATATGAAGAATCCAGATATAAGTTAACTATCAAAAATTAATAGGATCCAGCACTCTCACAGCTGCTCTCAATCTTCAGTTATACTTCCCTTCCCCTGTGTCCATTCTCTTGCTCCCACAAATATTCCCTCAAATCCCCTCAACATCAAACCTTTATTTAAAATAATTACAACAGAGCTTAGCCTCCTGTTTTTTATTGATATTACTTATCCTTTTTTTTAATCTTCTTACTGACTTGTTCTTACTGTTTCTTTTCCTCCCCCCCATTGTCTTAGTTTACCTATTAGTAGCATCATGGGACACTGATAAAAGGGATAAATTGCTAAACCAAACCCTCACGTACAAGATTGATGAATGGCTGGATCAGTTGACATTGATAAAACTGGCAGGAATTCTCTCCTTGCAACACAGCAACAGGGTCTGATCCTGTTAAATTAACTAAGTCTAAAAAGTGGATAAATACACAAACATGAACAAAGCCAAGATCATATCACTGGGAACTAGATACATCACTAGAGACTCACTAATGAGATCTCCACATTAACAACAAAGTCTTTCCTTTCTAAGTGATCCTCGACCCTTAGCACATGCACACATGTGTAAATAAAAGAAAATGAAACAACAAAAATGTCCCCAAAACTCCCAACTCCCCAAACTGATCCAATGGGTATTGATGAGGAGGAAATAAAAAGCAAAATGGCTGAATTATATGAAGTGATAAAAGGAAAAACAACAGCAACAACAAAACAGGTCAACAAGGTATTCAGCAAGCTTAAAGACAATATAAACAGATAATGGATGTAATAAATAAATGATCAGTGAGCCTGAAGAAGACACAAATAAAAAGCTAGCTGAACTAACAAAATTGATACAAAATATGAATGGCGAGCTTAGCAAATAATTAGAAACCACAAAAAGGCACCATTAAAAATCCAGAATATACCTAATGATATAATTGACAATGTGAAACAGGAAGAAAGGCACTAAAGGTGTAGGGAAAGTGGGAAGAGTAGGGGAAAGCTAATAAGGGAAAAGAAAAAAATATGAGAAAATGAAAAAATGGAAATGAAGTGTTTGTAAAGGGAGAGGGGAGGAAGGGTGAAGGGAGGGCAGGGACAAGGGGAAAAAGTGAGAACCAAGACTTGTCATGTAAAGGTACAAGTTACCAATAATGAATGTAACTGTACTGTATACCTAAAATGTACCAATAAACTCAATGAGGGAAAAAAATCCCTGAAAAAATTCTACTGAGAGTATGTGCAGCAGCAGTGAAAAATGTGAGGAGTGTTAAAAGTAGATGGCCAAGCTGGGGCAGGTGACTATATACTCAGAGATTCTTAAAAATAAGAGGTCGTGAGAAGGTATCCAACACCTGCTAGATGATACTAAGACTAACCTAAGATTAATTGGAATTAGAGAAAAATTAGAAGACAATAAAAATGGCATAATGTTTTATAAAAATCATAGCACAAAATGTTCCTAGTATGCTGAAAGAATTCAACACACAGGTAAGTGAGGCATATAGAATCCAAAATAGGAATGATCAGAGAAGAACCTCTCCAAGACACATCCTAGTGGAAATCTCAGTAATCCAAAACAAGGACAGAATTTTAAAAGCTGTTAAAGAAAAACAACAAATAACTTATCAAAGTAAAACCAGATTAACTGCATCAGAATTCTCCAGACAAGCCTTCAAGAAGAGGTTGGAGCGAAGTTCTTTAAGCCCTAAAAGAAAACAATTATCCCAGGTTAACACATCCTGCAAAGTTATCTTTCAATATTGATGAAAAATAAAGAATTTTCACGATTAAAGAGCAACTCAAGAAATTTATGATCACAAAACCAGCAGCCCCTCAACTTCTCAAGGATATAGACCGAGATAATAAAACCAAAAATACCAAAGAGTCTAATGAAGTGAATACATCAATTAAGCAAAAGGAAAAAAATAAAGAAATTGGGAACTAAAAAATAATGCCATCATAGATATGAGTTAATAACTTCTGAGTTTGATCCCTGGTACCCCCCCAAAATAACTTCTAGTATTATCACTGGATGTGCATGGGTTTTTCTCTCCAATCAAAATATCCATAATGACAGATTGAATCAAAAAGCAAAACTCAATGGTATGCTGCATACAAGAAGCACATTTAATCCAAAAAGAATTCATAGATCAAAAATCAAAGGTAGAAAAAGAACATTCCATGTAATGGGGTGAAAAATAGGAGTAGATATCTTATTTTCAGGCAAAGTGAAATTGAAGACAAAACAGATCAGAAAGAAGGTTTCCACATAATGGTTGAGGGAACCATTCAATAAAAATGACAATAATTATAAATGCTGCCTGTATGTATCAAATACTGGGACACCC
Organism: Fukomys damarensis; assembly: GCF_012274545.1. NCBI lineage: Eukaryota > Metazoa > Chordata > Mammalia > Rodentia > Bathyergidae > Fukomys > Fukomys damarensis. The sequence continues at coordinate 52,590,339 of NW_022900928.1, forward strand.
AACTTCATAAAACAAATAAAGCTGGACATAAAATATCACATAAAATCAACACAAAAGGGTGGGGAAATTAAATATATCACTATCACAAAAATTAAACTAGAAAAAAAATCAAAGAAATGTCAGAGTTAAACCATACATTTGAACAAAGGGACTTAATAGGTATCTACAAAGGTGTCCACCAAACAACAATAAAAATATACTCTTCTCAGCAGTACACAGAACTTTTACAAAATCAGCCACATACCAGTCTATAAATATGCTTAAATACTACTCAAAATTGTTCCATTTATATTATCAGATAATATAATAAACTTAGAAATCAAAGACAAAAAATCCACATAACTGATGCAAACTAAGGAGACTTAACAATACACTATTGAATAATTAATGTGTATTAAAGAAATCAAGGAAGAAATTAAACAGTTCCTAGAATCAAATGATAATGTCAGTACAACATAGCAGAACCTATGGGACAAAATGAAAGAACTGAGACGCAAATTTATAGATGTGAATGTCTATATCAGAAATTCAGTAAACCAAAATAACCTAATGATGCACCTTAAGGTCATAGAAAAGCAAGAACAATCTAAATTCAAAGCTACCACAGAACGGAAATTATAAAGATCAGGACAGAAATTAATAAAATTGATAATAAAAATATAAGCACTCATTGAATCAATGAGGAGGTTCTTTGAAAGAATAAACAAAATAGACAAAACTATAGCCAAACTTAGCAAGAGCCATATCAATGCAATTAGAAATGAAAACTTTGAAATCATAATGAATATCACAGAAATATAGATTATTAGTAACTACTTTGAAAATTTGTATTCCATAAAAAAGGGTAGTTTTTAAGAGAAATACAAATTGCCAAAACTGAACCAAGAAGATATAAAACTCTGAGTAGTCCAATAACAAGAAATGAAATTGTGGCAATAATTTAGAAAAAAAAAGTGAAAAAACAAACCCTCCTGAGTCCAGGAACTGATGGATTCACTGCTGGACTCTATAAGAAAAGTTAGAAAGACAGGACATTACAACTGATATCACAGGAATACAAAAGATTATGAGACTACTATAAAAATTATGTATCAATAAATGGGATAATCTAGGAGAAATGAATATATTCTAGAAACATACAATCTCCGAAGAGTGAATAAGAGGCAACAAAAAAATTAGACCAGAACAATTTGTAAAGAAATTTAACAATCATCAAAAACTTCCCCAAATAGAAAAGCCCAGGGTCAGATAAATTCTATATGAAAAAAATTATACATACGACATATATATATAAAAAACATGTATTATATAATACATTATATATCACATATATGATATATATTATATTTATATTATAGATATTATTCTATATTATAGGTATTATATTATATATTATAATATAATGATATATATCATAGATATTATGTAATATATAT
>NW_022900928.1:52592098-52599321 GCF_012274545.1 Fukomys damarensis
ATATGGAAAGAGAGGGAGGTGGCAAGGAGGGAGGAAGGGGGGGGCAGATGGGTGCAGTGACATGCAAACCAGTAATTCCAGCATTCAGGAAGCTAAAACAGGAGGATCACCACAAGTTCGAGACTAGCCTGAGCTAAATAGTGAGACCCTGTTTTTAAAGCCCCCAAACAAATAAACAAAAATACTTTTATGAGGTAGTTGTAAAGGTTTATTCCTATAGTCTCAGCCCTGAGGCAGGGGGATTGAAGTGAGTTTAAGGCCAGTTTAGGTTATGTATCGAGGTCAAGGCTAGCCTGAACTACAAAGCAAGACCCCATAAATCTTATCTTAACAAAGGACATATATAACAAGGCTACCACTAACAGCTTTTATACATTTTGAAATAACACAAATTTTATTTTTGTTTTAAGAACATATTTTCCTTCTCTATTTCAACATAAAGTATTATCATTTAATTATAAAATCTTAAAATGGTTGTTTTAGCTAACATCTTATTCAGAAGTGAAAAGCTGAAGATTTTCCTCTAAGGCAGGAATAAGTCAAGAATGCCTATTCTCACCATTCTATTTAACAGAGTACTGGAAGCCCTACTAAGAGCAACAAGACAAACACACAAAAAAATGGCTTTTAAATCAAAAAAGATTTTGTGCTGTTATCTATTATTTCTTTTTTGTAGGTCTTTTTTGTCTATAACTTGCACTTTTGTACTCTAACATTTTGGCCATTCTTTTAAAATTATGGCACACAGTGTATTAACTAATGTTATTCTTTAATTGTCACAATAGACTATAACCTGAATAGAGGAAAAAAAATTATACATGTTTGTGTGTATACATGTTATATATATGTTATGTATATATATATGTTATATACATACATATGTTATTCAGCCATAAAAATAATAAAATTTGACATTTGTGGTATCATGGATTAACCTAGAGGACATTATGCTAAATGAAAAAAGCCAGATACAGAAAGACAAATACTATATAGTCTGGACAAATACCATATAAATAAATACTATACAGTCTTACTTACATATGGAATCTAAAACAGTCAAATTCAGAGAAGCCCAGAGTATAATGAGTGCCAGGAGCTGTAGGTAAGGGAAATAATGAGGTACTGGTCAAAGAGTGTAAACTTTTAGTTATAAGATGAATAATTTTTAAAGGGGGAAATGTGGCAAGGGATAAAGAATGAACAAAGGAATTGGGATGTGTAGGCACATGTACCAACTCCACACAAGAAACGTAAAGGTTGTGTACTACAAACATGTATAGCAATAACAAAAAAAATAAAATGAAAAGAAAATGAAAGGTATCAAGAGATGGGTGGAGGGCAGAGTGAGGGAAAGGAAAAGGAATTTTAAAAAGGAATTAAGATATATTATGTACAAGCACTAACTTTGCACAATAAATGTAAACATTATGTACTACACATGTACCAATCCATTAAAGAAATTTATCTTTCCTGGTAGAAAAATTATTCAAAGGCACTTATAGCATTAGCAAATCCAGCAAATGTATTTAGAATTTTCTTGTAACTATTGCCAAAACAGTGCTTGGGATCACAATACATACAGATTTTACAGTTGTTTTTGTCAGTAAAATATATAGTTAAATGGCATGTATTCACAATATTATATTGCTAAAATATTTTTTGTTAGCAATTTGTTTAGTCATATCAATAAACCAAAATTTATAGCACTACAAAAAATCAAATGTACAGCATGGCTAGGTAATAGCATTCTACAATTTATTTGATACTTCCTAAGATCAATTGAACACATCTTGTTTCCTCATCTCCCCATACCACTCCTGTCATACAAAGAAAATGTTGACTCTATGTGGTGATATGCTGTGATTAATTTGATTGTGATAATCATTTTATAACATATACATGTATCAGATTCTCATGTGTATACACTGAATATACATAATTTTTATCTGTCAATTCTATAAATTTGAGAAAAAAAGAGATGAAGGTAAAGTTAATCCAGTTTTTCTTAAATATATAATTGATAACAACAAAAAGAAATAAAAGCATAATGTACTCTTCAGTCATTCTATGTCATATTCTTAGAATTTTTGCATGTGCCTATTTTGTGCTCTTTGCTAAAAGTCTACCTATAAGTGCCCTATCGAGAATGGAAATGGTCATTGGCTGTTGTATAATGGGCCTTCACTTGGTTATGCAGGGACAACAAGCATCCCTAAACTACCAGAGATTTGCAATAATTTTCAAAGGAGGAGAGAGGGAGAGATACCTCAGGTGTGGCAATAATGTTAATGATAAGTAGGGCGTAAACAGATTTATTTGGGAGATATTTAAGAGGGAGAATTAACAAAAACTGGCCATTGCTCTGAGGAGCATGGTGAAAGCTGAGGTTTTTAGCCTGGGTGAGAATTGTTTCTGAGATAGAACCTAGAAGAGGAGGAGAAGGTCCAAACTGTCAGGTTAATGAATCAGGCTTGGGACACTGGTTTTGAGAGGCCAATGAGATAGTTGTGTCCAAAGGAGAAAAAGAAAAAATGGGCTTGGGGCTAAGGAAAGAGTTTGAAGGTCACTGGCAGATCTGTGACAGTGGATTCCCGGGAATAGGTTGGTCCCAGGGTGCAATGGTTAGACTCAGCAGCTACGGCAGTGAAGCGTGCAGAAGACCTAGTCTCAGGAGGCTGGAGGAAGAGGACCCAAAGGATGAGAGAGTGAAGTGAAATTATGGGGAAGGCACAGAATTAAAAACAAAACATGAATAAAGGTTTCTGCAGGCTCATGGAGACCTGAGAGGCTTATGGGATTCCTCAACTTCAGTCCAGACCTTCAGGGTCAGAGACTTTGGGAGTGAGACTTGAGAATCTGAATTTTATTTTCTCATAGGGAAGGGAGGAGGGGGTAAAGGGAGGGCAGGGATAAGGAGAAAAAATGAGAGCCAAGGCCTGTCCTGTAAAGGTACAAGATCCCAATGATGAATGATGAATGTAACTGTACTGTTTACCTAAAATGTACCAAGAAACTCAATGAGAAAAATTTTTTTTAATGTGTCAAAAGTTGTTTGGATGACTATCACCTTCACAGAGACAAATAGTGCATAATCCAAGACAGGGCACATTTTTAATGAATTAGCATGTAATAACTTTCATTTTCTATAGCAAAGTCAAATTCCATAGAAAAGTCAAATAAATTCTGGAGTTTAAACTGTAAACTGGCTTTATTAGAAGTCCCTGCTGACTTTTTTAGAGTGGAGGTAAATGACAGCTTTTCCTGAAGAAAAAAAAAATTGATGATGGACATTTTTGAAACTAAAAACCTATGTCCTCCATTTTTATATCATTTGTGATTTTTTATTTATACAGTGCTCATCATACCTATCCCTGAGAGATCTGTAATGCTAAACCTGTATCTTCTATTGTAGCTATTTAGACATCTTTTTTTAAAAAATCAATTTTGCAGGATTTTTTTCTTGTTTTTAGTTTATATGTAAGAATTTATGTGAATACTAAGAATGTCACTAAAATGTGTTGTAATTCCAGAATCTGCTTATTTTTATTCTGCAGCTATATGCCAATTTTAAGTTTTAGACTTTAAATTCTAGAAAGTTATCTTTATTTTCCTATTGATAAATTTCTCCCATTTATTCAGTATTCTCCCTTAGGAAATTCAATTAATCTTGTGTCATTTTTTCATGTTTGGTCTTTTTAAATTGTTACCCATGTTGTCACTATTGTTATTCTTTCACAGTCTATCATTAAAGAATCTACTTTCTGTCTTAATATGTTTTTGAAACACTACTCTAATTACTTGTGATTGCAATGCGTGTTTGTTTTAGAGTGGAATTTGTCCTAATAACTTGTTTCATAACTTTGCTGCTATCTTCTATCTTCCCGAGAATAGGTTACAGATATTTCATTAGACTCTTCATTCATTTCTCCAAGAGGAAATCTTACTTGACAGATTACAACTGTTTCAAATACAATGTCTCTGTCATCCTTTTTTACTTTTGCATTGTCACTTCCTCATAAGAGTGTTTTTTCTCACTTGCTCACTCTTTCTCTAGTTACTCTGATAGTTCTTGGCGACCTGTCTAAAACCACTGCATCGGATTGTCAGGTCATGCTGCCTAAGCTTGCCAGGTGAGGGTTGAGGGGGCTTGAATCCAGGGTGTGATGAGATTGGCCCATCTGAGCACCTGGGAAGGAGCTGCAGTCCCTAGAAAATAGGCAACCTCTAGCCCTCAGAAGTATTCTAATTCTCCCGTTAGTCACGTTAGAAAAGTGCTTTAAAATGCCATTGCATAATCTGTTTTGGGGAAGGGATGAAGAAGCTAATACATTCAAGTCTGCTCCTCCCTGCAAGCACCAGAGTGGGTGAATGACTGCATTTAACAGCAGAACCTGTTCATTCGCACCACTTCATCCACTAAACTATCAGTCAGTGGCTTCCTTGTAGATTTTAAATTACAAGACACTTTGAGGCATCCACTGATTTTTCACTATAGTCATCCATTTTAAGAAATTGGAGGCTGGCAGGGGATTTAGCCTCCCAAACACTAGGTCTGAGTTCAAACCCTGGTGCCTCCCCCCAAAAAAAGAAATTGGAGGAGCATTTCAAAAATAAACCAGACAGGAACTAGCAGAAAGAATCAACAACTGGGATATCATCTTATTAAAAAGCGTCTGCACTGCAAGAGAAACAATCAACAGAACTAAGAGACAACCTACAATGTGGGAAAAAAATTTTACCAGCTGCTCCTCAGACCAAGGACTAATATCTAGAATATATAAAGAACTCAAAACAATCAGCCCCCCCATATATAAAGACCCAATTCAAAACTGGGCATCTGAAATGAACAGACATTTCTCAGACAAAGAAGTAAAAGCAGCAAGTAAATTATGAAAAAAATGTTCCACATCACTGATCATTTGAGAGATGCAGATGAAAACAACACTGAGATTCCACCTCACCCCACAAAGAATGGCTGCTATCAAGAAATTGCGCAATAAGAAATGTTGGCGAGGTTGTGGGGAGAAAGGAACCCTTCTCCATTGTTGGTGGGAGTGCAGACTGGTGCAACCACTATGGAAATCAATATGGAGATACTTCAAAGAGCTAGGATTAGAGGTTCTATTTGACTCAGCCATCCCTCTGCTGGGTATCTTTCTAAAATAATTAAAAGAATCATACCACAGTGATATATGTGCACCCATGTTTATACTGGCACAGTTTGTAATAGCTAAAATTTAGAAACAGCCCATTTTCCCATCAGTTGGAAACTGTATAAAGAAGATGTGGTTTTTCTACAAAATGGAATACTACTCAGCCATAAAGAATGAGAATTTAGATTAATTCATAGGAAAATGTATACATTTTGATGATATACTCCTAAGTGAAATAAGTCACACATGTGACTTACACATATGTGTAAATACCAAATAGTTTCTCTGGTGTGTAAAACTATAATAATACATAAGATCCTAATGAGATAATTGACCATGTGAAATAAGAAGAAAAGGGCTAAAGGTATAGGGAAAGTGGGAAGGATAGGGGAAAGGTAAGGGAAATGAAAAATTATGACAAAATGAAAAAATGGAAATAAAGTGTTTGTAAATGGGGAGGGGAGGAGGGGGTGAAGGGAGGGCAGGGACAAGGGGAAAAAAATGAGAACCAAGACCTGTCATGTAAAGGTACAAGATCCCAATAATGAATGTAATTGTACTGTATACCTAAAATGTACCAATAAACTCAATAAAAGAAAAAATCTTTACATAAACAGAAATAAATAAAAAAAAAATAACACCAGCCACTTTATTAAATCTCTTTGAACTAAGCCTTGAGGATGGACAGTATGAATGTAGCTGAAGGCTTCTGTTCCATTTGATACCTGGTGAATTAACAGATCTGACTAAGCAGGGGAGTCTTTCTTTCTCTGCATGTTTTTGTGGAGAGCTGCATAATCACTTGTGGGAGACGACACTCCCCCGTAAAGAAATTATTAAGTGAAAATATGATCTGGTCTGGATTTTTTAATAATGTCTGTTAATACACCATGCTTTCTACTGTGTAAATCTCCTTGCAGTGTGCCTGCTGGTTCTTTTATCAGGAGGTAGAGCTCATTCTCCCCTTGCTTCTGACCTTTCACCAACAGTATGCAGCAGACAGGGTATCACTCACCTCAAGGCCACACTTTAAGAGAACCTGTTGCCTCACTTTTATTCTTTTAGGAAACTGCCAAATTGTGAATAAACCTGGCTACCTTCATATCTCTACTGAGAAGGGAAAACAGTAAGAGAGAGATTTAGTGGTGACGGCTTCAGCTATTGCAGTGGCATGGTTGAATCCAGCCAATATGACCGATGAGTTAATTCAGACCGGATCCCCCCTCCTGCCACCTATCATTGTTTTAAGGCAGTACCTTTAAGGATTTTCAAAAATGATAACACTGACAACTGTTGAACGATGTAGTTTTCAACAGAAAGCATAAACTGAGACAAGCTGTTCTTATCTGCAAGGATTATAGGACAAGGAAGGAGGGAGAATAAAAGGGTATTTTCAAGAGAAGATTACTGAGTAGTAATCATAATTAGTTGTACCATTTTCAGATGACCATCTTGTAAGAAGACATTTGAGTTACTGCATTTTGGTTAATGGTCCTTGGAGGAATTTTTTTTTAAATGGATTTATTTACGGCCTCCTAACTTCCATTCACCAAGTAACTATAATTAATTTTTACTCCTCAGTACTGTATACAATTTATTCCACATTCCTGGGTTCCATTCTTTTTTTTTTTAATTTTTTTTAAATTTTATTGAGTTTATTGGTACATTTTAGGGATACAGTGCAGTTACATTCATTGTTGGGATCATGTACCTCTACATGGCAAGTCTTGATTCTCATTTTTTCCCCTTACCTCTGCCCTCCCTTCACCCCCTCCTCCCCTCCCCATCTACAAACACTTTATTTTCATCTTTTCATTCTCTCATTTTTTCTTTTCCCTTTTTGTTCTTCCCCTACGCATCACACCTTCCCTACACCTTTAGCTCCTTTCTTCAAATTTCTAAATGTCAGTAATCTTATTAGAATCTTATGCGTTGTTGCAGAATATTCACATCAGGGAAACTATTTGGTATTTACACATGTGTGACTTATTTATTTCACTTAGGAGTATATCTTCAATATGTATCCATTTTCCTATGAATGAATCTATTCTCTCGCTCTTTATGGCTGAG
>NW_022900928.1:52617295-52655982 GCF_012274545.1 Fukomys damarensis
TACTACCATTACTCTTCAAACTTTTCAATGAAATTGAAAGGGAAACTATACTTCCAAATTCATTCCTGGAAGCAAGTATCACTTTGATTCCCAAACCAGAGAAAGATACAACCAAAAAGGAGAACTACAGACCAATCTCCTTAATGAATATAGATGCAAAAATCCTTAATAAGATACTAGCAAACAGAATACAGAGGATTATTAAGAAGATCATCCATCATGACCAAGTCGGATTTATTCCAGAGATGCAAGGGTGGTTCAACATATGAAAGTCAGTAAATGTAATACATTATATTAGCAAAGTCAAGGACAAAAACCATATGATCCTCTCAATAGATGCAGAAAAAGCATTTGATAAAATTCAACACCCATTCATGATAAAAACCCTGCAAAAAATTGGAATAGATGGTCTATACCTCAATTTAATAAAGGCTATCTATGAAAAACCAACAGCCAACATCATATTAAATGGTCAAAAACTGAAAACCTTCACGTTAAAATCAGGAACAAGACATGGATGACCACTCCTGTTCGATACAGTTCTGGAAACGTTAGCCACAGCAATTAGACAAGAGGAAGAAATTAAAGCAATAAAGACAGGAACGGAAGAAGTTAAACTATCCTGGGTTCCATTCTTGAGCATTAAGCAGGTCCTGAGGAGTATTAACTTTGGGTCCAGCAGAGACCTCTCATTATTAAGTTACCAATTCAAGTGAGTTAGAGTCTATTCAGAGTTGGTCCATGGAGTAGGATCTGAGACTATGGAACAAGAAGCCAGAGCCTCAGGGCCAGGCAAGGCTGAATGTCTTACTGCTGGTACATGTGTCTAACATAGCATTCAATGAGTATTTGAAACATAAATACTGATTGAATCCATGATAAATCCCAATATAATCCTATGTAATATAAGTGTAATTTCTAATAGTGGCTTATAATGAAATTATACCCATTACACATCCTACATGCAAAAAGTTGTAAGTGATTATAATATGACTTGTCCATTTGCATTCAGGTAATATATGAAGAGGTTTTTAATCCTAAAAAATATTTTATAAAGTTTCAATTTCAATATAAAGGTAATGTTAAGTGACAAAACTACAAAAATTCTAAAGATCTAATTGACTTTCAATTGGAATACTGGAAGTGGGCAACATCTCATTCTATACACTAAAAAAAAAAAAAAAAAAAAAAAAAAAAAGAGTAAATGTCCAATAATCCTTGCAGAAAATGTTGGTTATACAGGAAAGGGCTGACAAAAAGCAGAAACAATAAAAGTGGTTTTGTATCTGTTAGTTTCCTTATTGTACTGAATTAGGTTGACTAAAATCTGTTTTGACTTTTTCGGATTTTTGGTGGGGAGACAAGTTCTCACTATGTAGTTCAGACTGCCTTGAATGCACTACATAGCCTAGGCTGGCCTCAAATTTGTGGCAGTTCTCCTACCTCAGCCTCCTGAGTGCTGAGATTGAGCCACAACACTCAGCTCTTTTTCTTTTTAGCCTATTTTAATGTTCATTTGATTGCTTGGCACTTTTTACAAGTGGTTCATTTTGGTTGGCATAGTAATTCATTTTGTTTGGCTGTATGGCAAACCCTCTAGAGCTTTCAATGATGACAGCTATCCAGTTGTGGCATGCATGCCATAAGTTCACCACCCCTGATCTAGTCTGTGCAGTCCCAGTACAGGTTACAAGACTAACGTGCCCATTGTAACTGTTCAAACCATTCAGAGATACACTTTCTTCCTAATGCAATTTTAATACTGTGGTACAATTGTGGTTTTTTTCAAGCATTATATGTGTATGTATAGATCAGTAGATATATACATAAACATGCATACACATTATTATATGTAATTTTAAAATATTTAATGGAGTCTGACTACTTAATGCAGTTACTTGTTCGATTCCATTAAAAGAAAAGAACAAATCATGATGCAACAGTTTTGGGAATCAGTGTGACAGTTCCTAATATGTTAAAATAGGGTTGCTATATGACCTAGCAACACTACACCTAAGTATATACTCAAGAGAAATAAAACTAAATGTCCACATAAAAACATTTCTTTAAATGTTCATAACAGCACTATTCATAGTAGTCAAAAGACATTAAAAATTAATTTTAATTATATTTAAGTTCATCAGCTGCTTAGATTTTTAAAATGTGGTATTTCTACACACTGGAATATATTAAGAAGTAAAAAAGAAATGAGTATTGAAACATGCTGCAACATGAGTGAACCTTGAAGATATGATGTGAAGTAAAAGAAGCCAGTCATGAAAGTCCAAACATGAGGCCATTTAGATGAAATATCCAGAATCAACAAATCTGTATACTGTTGATTGGATGTTTGTGTCTTTCTTCCCTTTCCTTTATCATATGTTGAAATATAATCCCCATTGTGAGGCAGGATTTGGGGAGTCAATTAGAATGGGGTTGTCTTGATAAAAAGAGACCCCAGAGATCTTCCTTGCTCCTCTGTTATATGAGAACACAATAAAAAGACACTCTGCCCAAGGAACTTGGCTCTCACCAGACACTGAATCTCCCAGTGCCTTGATTTGGACTTCTTAGCCTCCAAATGAATTGTCATGTTTATTAAGCCTCTGTGTACATGGTATTTTGTTAACATAATAGGTTAAGACACCATTGCAGATAGAAAGTAGATTTGTGGTTTCCTGGGCTTGTTGGTTTTAGGAGGGTGGGGAAATGGAGAGCAATTACTAATAGGTTCAATATTCTGAAAGCAGTGGTGATGGTTGCACAAGTCTATGAATATGTTAAAAATCACTGAGCTGTATATAGTAAATGAGTGGATTTTATATATCAATAAAGCTATTAAAAATATATCATGGACATTTCACAGACCATTACATATAAAACTAGTTTACTCATTTATGTACTTGCAAAACAATGTTCTATAGCTTAAATCTAGTAAAATGTCACATATCTATGTTAGTTGCACTCAGATTTTTCTCACCCTCAGCTTTTTAAATTATCAGTGCTCCAATAAAATATTATTAGAAGTGTTACTTATTTAATCAACTAATATTGTTGAACCAAAGTACATGTACCTATTTGATTTTAGCAGATGATGCCAGATTAATTTACAAAAAGAAAATAGCAATTCAGCTGAATACCAGTGGTAAATAAGACAGTCCATTTTCTTATACTCTCACCATGTACGTAATTAACATTTTTAACAGTTGCAAATATGTTAAAATGACTCATTACTACTTTAAATTGTATTAAAAGACTAGTTAGATTTAACACATTTTCATGTATTTATTAGTTATTTGAATTTTCTCTTATGCATCTTTTTAAATGTTTTGTATCTTTTTTAACCAATACAAATAATTGCCTATTGTTAAAGTTTTTTTTTGTTTTGTTTTTTGTTTTTGTTTTTGTTTTTTTGGTGGTACCAGGGATTGAACTCAGGCCCTTGTGCTTGCAAGGCAGGCAGTGGAACCACTGAGCCAAATCCCTGGCCAATTTCCTACTGTTTAACCTCCTTAGCCTGCCACATTTTCTATTCATTCCTTCTGTTTTTGGCTTTGCTTAATATATTTAATATGTGAACACTTTTAGTTTTTATGGGCAAAAATATGTCAAAATTTTCTCTCAATTTCCCTGTATCACTTAAAAATGACTCTCCTTAATCTCAACCCCTAGAATTATATTAAATTTTACTGCTTTCATCTCTTTTCTTCTGTTCTATTCAGGACGTCTGTTCTTGTAATTACCTTTATTTTTTAAAATTTACAAAAATTTTTAGGTTTACCAGAAACTCTTTTTTTTTTTTTTGGTACTGGGGATTGACCTTGGGTCCTTGCACTTGCAAGGCAGGCCACCGAACCAGTGAGCTAATCCCCGGCCCAGAAACTCCTTTATAGTTTCTATTTGCATCACTTTAAGGATGCTTTTTAACACTTCTACTGTAGTTATGTTTATTTTCTTATTATAATTTCACAGGAATCACATGTCCTTATTGGCTCAGTGTTTTATGTTTATTAAACTATTGTCTCTAGGCTATGTTACTCTGTTCAAGTTGCTGTAACAAAATATCATGAACTAGGTGACTTATAAACAGAAATTCATTTTTCACAGATCCGAAAGCCAAGAAGCCTAAGACTAAAATGCTGACAAATTTGATTTCCAGTGAGGCATACTGGTTCATAAATTATTATCTTCTCACTGTGTCCTTTTATGGTGAAAAGGGCAAATAATTCACCTCAGATCTTCTTTATAAGGCAGTTTTTTATAATCCCATTCAGGAGTGTTCTGCCTCCGTTTGCTAATTACCTCCCATCTTAATCACTTTCTGTCACTGAGACACAATACCTGACACTCACAATATAAAGGAGGAGAGGGTTATTTTGACTCAGACTCCAAGGAGAAACAGGAAAGCAGAGAAATATAGCAAAGAAAAAGATGTTCAACCCATGGTAGCCAAGAAGTAGAATGAGAAGGGTGAAGGAGGAGGAGGAGAACAACACACCTCTCCAGGTCACACCCTCAGCACATTCAGCTACTGAACTCATCAATGGCGAATCCACTGACAAATCCAGTGCTCCCATGATCTAATCACCCTCCAAACACACATTAGACTTTTGGGGGACATTCTAGATCCAAACCATAACATTCTTCCCCTGGCCCCTAAAACACTCATATCTTTCACATAATATGCAAAATGTATTTAGTCCATCACTAAAAGTCACCAAAGTCTTTACAGTTCTAGCATTGTTGAAATGTTCAAGTCTACAGTTTCCTCGTGACTCAAAGAAAACTCTAAGCTGTGAGCCCTTGTAAAACTCAAAAAGAAATTTAAGCATTGCCGGTATACAAAAATACAGAGTAAACATTCCCTTTCCAAAAGAGAGAAATAGAAAGGAATCATATCAAAGAAAGATCAAAACCCACTGGGACAAACATTAAGTCCTGTAGCTCCAAGTCCAGTGTTTGGGGCAAGGTGAAAAAACGTGGATTCTGAAGACTTGACAGCCCTGTTTCTACCACATTGATGGTTGTAGCCCTCATAGCCTCTCACTTAGGGTGGCTTTGCTCACCAATTTCAGATTACCTCAATGCACTGTGTTCCATATTCCTAGCATTTCCAACTTTGCAGGGCCCCTGTTGCATTTTTGGCTTCACTCACAGCTTCAAGCACTGCTTTCTCAGGTAATACTGCCTGGCCTATTAGGTCTTCTGAAGTCTAGGGGTAAGCCTTCAAGGCCCCTAACTCTTACATATTGTGAGTTCATGAAATCACCATGTAGATGCTGCCAAGGTCTGATGCCAGTTGGAGTTGTAGGTAGGCCTCCTTGGATCCAGCTAGAGTACTTGGCCTTCCCTTTTTTATGGGTTCAATTTTCTAATACATATTTAACAAATTCTCTTAATCATTTTTATTAAAATAACTGTTTTTTCCCTAGTGTACAATAGTGAAGCCCTCTTTAATTACTTAATTTATCTATCTACCCACTATCTCAATCTATCTCCTTTCTCTCCATTGACAGGTCAAGCAGTGGAGAGACAGTGGTATTGGAGATAAAACCCAAGAGCTTTCACATGTTAGTCAAGTGCTCCACTGAGCACTCAGCTTGGCTTCTAATATTCATTTGACCTCTTATATGAACAGTTCTGTAAACAGGAACCCCTCTGTTAAGGTGGTAGGGGTGGTACAAGCTTTTAGGAAGTATCAAGGAAACCTGATTTTTTTCCCCCAAAAGAAGAGGTCAAAAACATCAAAGCCAGAAACTTAAATATTAAGATGTTTTCCAAATAAACAAAATAAGATAAATATTTTGTCACTTCCTTTCCTACAGAAGTTGTTCTACCCAGCCATAGATGTTATGTTTAGTGGTACTGACATTAAATCCCTGTGTATGTATGAAGCTAGAATTCTATCAACTGCAAGACCTTGCTAAAAATCCAGACTCCCCTCTCACTAAAACAGCAGTTATTCTAAAGGGAAATACTAGCACCTGTGGACCATTAGATACATGTGGTATGTAGGGCCAGAATGCAATATTTTATTTGGCTCTTAGAGAGAATGTTAATTTCCAGAGCATTCAATGGGATCTGTTTATTGCTAAACAATTAGACACATGTTGGCTTGCATTTCCATGCAAGCCCCATATTAATCACACCCTGTTGTAATCTATGTGCTGATTATTCTGAAGGATGGAGAGAGTACATCTGTGTTCCAGTAACTCCTATGCATTGAAATTGCCCTAAAACAATGGAAGTTAAGTCATTAAAGTTAAAATGAAATAGCTCCATACCTGGGAACACACATATGCATGATCTTAACCCTCATATGAATGTGCCTGGCAGAGAGATGTTTTTATCTTGTTAGGGAGTGCACATTAATGCAAATTTGAGAATGAGAAGTTAAAATCATTAGGCAATTCCATTTTGGAACTACTTACAGACAGAGAAAATATTATGTAGCCTTTATAAAACTGTAAATTATATCTGATTTAAATTTCATTTAAAACTCCAGAGTGTGAGAGAAGTCAGTTTCCCATTAAATACAAAAGCTTAAATGAGAATACAGCACCCAGGAGACAGCTGACAATACACAATCTCACTGAAGCCTGAGTAGGTTCACACCAGCACAGTTAATCAAAACTCTGCTCAGCTGCCAGCTCTTTATGCATTCATCAGAGCCCAGCAGAGAGCCTTTAAGACGGAAAATTCATACGTCAAAAATTCAACTCTGCTTTCCTTGACATTCCAAACAGATTAGTGTATGACGGATTTCTGCAGCCCAGTAACTGGGCCAGCACAAATCGATGGTGGAGATGACAAGCAAATCTATGGCACCCAGTGTCATGGCCTCTTGTCCCATCAGAACTGACAAGGCTGCCACCGAGGTTACTGGAGTTATATGTTTTGGAGAGAAAGACTGTTTCAAACAATGTGACAGAGATGAGAATAAGTCTATACCTCACTGACACTTAGGACTGAGTACCAGGCAAGCCTTCGCCATTCAACAGTGCTCACTCCTTTCCTGATTCTTATATCATCATAGTCAGCAGAACACAACAAAAATTGTTTCCTCTTGGTTTCATTAAATCTGAAGTCTACTCTGAGTAAAACTTTACATAAAAAGGAAGTGCACATTGATATTCGTAATATCGTCTCACAAATGTATCTTCTGCCTCATAAATACATATTACCTTATGAGCATGTGGAGCTTTATTCACCAGTGCTTTTCACTTGTTTAGACATCACTCAATCAAAATGTAGTTTCACTTGAATACAAAGGACTTCAATGAAGTGTGCAACATTCCTCTGTATAGTTTACCCAGAATCTTTTGTCTTGTTTTGTAAAGCACTTATGAACAAGTCTTGTGTGTCTTGACTGACAATAAACTTCTCACAGCTTTACTTATTTCAGATTATGTGTCCTGCTAATGCTTTTCTGGGACTTAAAGTATTGCCCTTTCTCTCTCTAAATTGATTTTCTGAATGCTTACGATAGACAAGGAACTTACAAACCACTGAAGAACACATAAATGGAAGCACTCATTTTCTTTCTGCTTGGATAACAGATATAAAATCATGGCTTTAACACAGTTTCCATAGCAGGAAAACTATTAGAGAAAAGAGCCTATGTGACAAATACTAAAGTACTTGAAATTGGTTTGCCAAAAACAGCTTTATGCAAGGAAAACTTTCCCCAAACCTCTCCACTATTGTGTTTTGTTGTTGTTGTTGCTGTTTTTGTCTGATAGAAAATGCCATGAGACTAGCAGACTGGGCCCAGAGGCACCAGCCAAAGGCCCACCTAGACAATAGCTACCCAGGAGCACAGTCTTCAGCCAGAGGTCCACCCAGATACTGTTGGTAAGTGCATGCAGGCCCCAGTCAGAAGCCAGCCCAGACATCAGTGAATTGGGCCCAGAGGCCCCAGCCAAAGTCCTGCCCAGATAACAGCTGCACAGGCGTGCAGGCCTCAGACAGAAGCTAGCCCAGATACCAACACTAAGTTTGTGAAAGTTCCAGCTAGAGGACACCCAGCCCAGACATCAGTGGCCCCAGCCAAAGGCCCAAACAGACAACAGCTACAAAAGTGGGCAGGCCCCAACCAGAATCCTACCATGACAACAGTAGAGCACCAGGATCCAGAAGGCAATCATTCTGAACCCAAGAATTGGTTCAGCAGTGAGCAGCAGAAGGGCCTCTGAGGCTTGGTGAGAATTGAAGGCTAATGGCAGAGCTAAGAGTCACCTCAATAAAGGCACAGCAGACAGCATCAGTTGACATGAGCAGATACCTAAACAAGACTCAAAACTAGATTTCTAGATCACCTAAGGCAACCCCAAGGGGCATCAAAATGGAATAATCTGAAACCCAATCTCCTGGACTTCCCGAACTGGCAATGAAAGAGGATCTGGAAAAAATGAAATCAGAAATAATTTCTCAGATAACAACAGAGATTATGTCCATAGTAAAAGACATCAATAACTTTAGAGCAGACACAGATTAAAAAAAAAACAAACAGGAGCTGAGGAACATGATAGAATCCCAACATAGGAAACAAATAGAATCCACAAAACAGATTCAAACAGATTTCCAGGAGATTAAAAACTCCACTGAAAGTTTATGCAGCAGAAGGAGCCACTGTGAGGGCAGAATATCAGATTTAGAAGACAGGATTGCAATTAGTAACCAGGAAAGGAAAGATTTCTTAAAAATAGCAAGAGACTATGAGAAATCAATTTCAGTAGCTGCCTGATGATACAAAGAAGAGTAACATAAGACTGGAGTCAATGAAGAAATAGGAGATAGTGCAGACCACATGAAAAAACTGTTCAGAGAAGTAATGAACAAATCCTCGTAACATGGGAACTAGAACAAAGAATCAATAATTAGGATCTCATCTTTTTAAAAAGCTACTGAACTGCAAGAGAAATCACCAACAAAGCTAACAGATAACCTACAACGTGGGAAAAAATTTATACCAGCTGTTCCCCAGACAAAGGTCTACTATCCAGAATATACAGAGAACTCAAAAAAAAAAAAAAAAAAACTCAGATCCCTCAAATTTAAAAACACAATTCGAAAATGGGCATCCAAAATGAACTGAAATTTCTCAAAGAAGTAAAAGTGACTAACCACCCTTTTCTCTTGCCTACTTGTAGCTAAGTACCCCAAGCTCATCTCTTTAAAAAGTCCATGTGGCTATCATGTGGTCTTTCTATTCCATGTGGTCTTGAGAAGAGGTCAATTTTCAGATAATCTCTCCTCTCTAATTCTACCATTTTAATGGTAAAATATTCTTTTCACACACACACACACAAATCTCTGAGCCTTACATCTTCTTTTTGAGATTAGAGGAAGGATAATAGAGTCTACAATAACCACTGAAGAGAAACAGTATGCTTTAGGATATTTCATTTTCTATTCTTTTGTTTTGGTTATTAAGGTTCTATACTGAAGCAGTTGTGAGATGTACATGTCCCATGTTTCACTAAACTTGAAGAAAGGTAGACTATGGGAATGTGATTAACAGCAGGAAAACTAAAAAGCTACCCATTCTAGGAGATAAGGGTTATGAAACAAGTAATCAGAGGTATTAGTTCAGCTTTTTAAATTTATTATGAAGCATATCTTATATAGAATGGAAAATGGCAGCTCTTCACATAGGACCACACGAGTTTGTATGTGTAGAACATGTAGAGCAGTACCAGGTGTGCAGAAGTGATATAAGCAATGTTGGTGACGGTCATTTGTCTCACATAGCCATCCAATTCTGTTCTTGGAGTAATAAGGAAGAAAACAATAATTTAGTCATGCTTACAGGACTGCGAAGTGTTAGAGCTGTAGTAGTAGGTCTTTCTGACACTGGAGCCTTCCCACTGTCTGCTGCTTTCATCTGAGGGGCACTAGGTGGAAATAAACTCCACCAGAAGACACAACTCCTATTTCTCCTTGGGTTTGGCCTTGGTGAGTTAGAATGGGGCTTAAAATTAGTGATGTTGCATTCCACCTGGCTGTCTAGGAGTAGGTGGCTCTGATGCTGTCTGAAAAGCATAATAGAAGTCAAGGCACAGTTTGTAGGGGCAATTATTTTTTTATTTTTGTTTTTTGTATGGGCAATTTTAAAACTGCCATCTGTAAGACTTTTTGATTACTAAAAATCATCCTGTATTTAATGAAAGTGTGCATATATACACAATTTTAAGACTTGATTGATGTATTGAATTTTTTTTCTAGTAGGCAGGAAGATATCCATTGTAATTTTGAACTATCACTTGCTATAAAGTCACTGTACTTGTTACTACTCCTAGATTTTTTAAAAATTTATTTTTGTTTTTCTTCTTCTTTAAAAAATGGTTAAATGCCTACAGTTTTCCAGCCATCAGCAAATTTAGATGAATCAGAGGGATTTGTGTTCCAATCAGGCTATAATCCATCATTCCTCCCAGCTTTATTGCTCTTCTCTGACATCACATTTCTCATTTTGGTTCAATCTTCTTTTCTACCTTATTCAATTCTTATGCTAATTTCTGATGGGGTCATCTGCTTTAACTTTCCATTATCACATCCTTTCCCCAGTTAGAACTCTCTGGTGACTTCCTGTTGCATATGCAACATTTTCTGTGTGCAAAGCTCTTATTCTGGTTTCTTACTTCATCTATCCTCTCAAGTATCCCCTTTTCTGGATTCCAAAAGAAATACTATCCTATCAAATATATTTCCCTTCTTCACCTCTACTCTGTCTGACAAAAAGTGTGTGTGGCTGCAGCTCAAACCTTACCTTATATCTCAGTCATGTATCTTACCCACACCTGCTTAAATAGATTAGCCTCTGTCATACAGTAACAACACTGTTCAGTTTTTCTCTGTTAATGCCTTTAACCCTTACTACAAGGTCTTGCAGTAAGCAACTTTATTATCTCTGTACGGCAGGCAGGAAAATTGAGGCATATGTTGTACCAGAGGACATAGAGAAACATTTCAAAACAATCCCCTCTTAGGATTTTCACTTTGGCTAAGGAGTACTCGAACAAAAACTTGAACCTCAACTATATTATTTTGAAGTCTGAGTTTTTTGGTCTGTTCACGGTTTGACTCTTCAATGAGGGTATGAATACCCAAGTATATAACTTTGGCTTACTTTTAAACTTCCAGTATCAAGCAAAGCAAATCAGCAAGTGAAAAACAGAATAAGGTAATGCTTGAGTGGATTGAGTTCTAGCAATCTTCAGCAGGTATATGAGAAAGGGTTAAGAGAACTGTATATAGCTTATTATTGATGGTGGCAGATTTAAGTGATATACTTTGGCATGTAAGCAAGAATTCCGGGGAAGATCTACCTAACATTAACTTTCTACATTTTGCTTTTCCTATTAGCATTATATGATCAAAAGTAAAAACCAAGTTTTGAATGCTCCAGATAAAGGTAATTTCTGATGCAGCCTTCTGCTGACTTGTCACTGTAAAGCCTGTCACAGTAAAGCCTTCTTTTTAGGCTTATGTCTCTATGGGCCTTTTTAACTTCTCATGTATCACAAAGGGACCTTATGTATGGACTGTTGAAGGCCCCCTTATACCCTCTACTCAATGCCTTTCAGGCAGCCTGAAAACTGGCAGTGCTACCTTAGGAAAGCTAAGGCTGTCTCTGAGAAAGGAAATAATGACTCTGCCTTGAAGAATATCTGAAGTAGAAATTGCCTTTATCAGCTTCCAAGAATGTTGCCTTTTGAAATGGTCAAAATAAAGAATTAAAAAAAAAATTCATTCAGAACTGGAAAACATACACTTGAGTCATAATTTTGAAGTATGCTTGTAGACCACTGTGGGATGTGACCCTGGCATCTACAGAGAGCAAGTCTGTCACGGGAAAGCAGTACCTTTTCTCAGGAATGACATCAAGCCTGTTAAATAGATTTTTCTGAGTGAGCTATATTTACTATAGCAGATGTTAAGTAATTTATCTTAGTTATGGGTATATTGTTAGAAAGTCACCCCCACAAAACATATTATAGATCTTTTAACCACTTCATTTTTTTTCCCATTAAGTTTATTGGTACATTTTAGGTATACAGTAGAGATGCTTAGCATCTTAGTTATTGAAAAAGGAGAAATTAAAATAATCATATATTAAAATTGCTCAATTTAAACTGACCAAAAAGTTTTGAGGATGGAGAGTGCCTGTAGTTCTACAAACTACTATGTAAAATGTAAATAATATATAACATATGTATAATATAAAACAGTACAACTGCTTTGGAAAATAGTAAGTTTTTTCTTATCAACTTTAATATAAGCTTATAATATGTTCTAATCATTCCCCTCCCAGTTATTTACCCAAGAGAAATGAATGTGTATGCCCACACAAAGATTTCTATTCAAATTGTCAAGGCAGTTTTTCTTCTATAAGCACAAAATAGAAATAATGACAGTGTCTGAAGTCATGATAGAGGACACTTGGGAATAAATTTAACCAAAGGAGTGAAAGTCTTGTATATTGCAACCATAAAACTTTAAATGAAAGAAACTGAAAATACAAATAGAAAGACATTCCAGGCTCATGAACTGAAATAATATTGTTGAAATGTTCATCCTACCAAAAGTGATCTATAGATTCCATACAATCTATCAAAATTCCAATGTCTCTTTCTATAAAATATTTTTTAAAAGTCCTGAAGCTTGAGGAACCACACACACACACATCCAAGGCAATTATTAATGTTAAGGACAAGGCAGAGGCATCAAACTACCTCATTTTAAACTGAACAAGACAAAGTAATTAAAACAGCATAGTACTGGCATAAAACAAAGGCCTCCAAAAATGGAACCAAATAAGCTAAAAATGAGTCCACAAATGTATACTCAGTTCCTTTTTGACAAAAGAAAAAGGTATAAACACTAGGGAAAAGAAAATCACTTCAATAAATGTTGGAGTAACTGGATATCCACATGCAGAATAACAAAATTAGATCTAAAGTCACTCCATATTTAAAAATGAACTAAAAGTAAATCACAGTCAAATAAAAGATCTGAAATTATCAATCAATTGGAAGAGAAAATGAGGAAAAACTGGATGACATTGGTCTGAACAATGAAATTTTATTGATTGATTGATTGATTCCAGGGTTTGAACTCAGGACCTCTAACTTGCTAGGCAGGTGCTGCGCTGCTGAGCTAAATCCCCAGCCCTGGGCAATGACTTTTAAAAATTTGATCCCAAAGCACAGTCAACAAAAATAGAAACTGACAATGGGATTATAGAAAAATAAAAAGCTGCTACACAACAAAGGAAAATAATTGACAGAAGAGAAAAATATTTGAAAGCCATAATCTCATAAGGGCTTAATATTCAAATTATATATATTCAAATTATACTCAAATATTATTAATATTCAAAGTATATAAGGAACTTAAAACTAATATGATTAAAAATGGACAAGATACTTACAGAAACATTTCTTGAACAAATACAAATGGCTAAGATTAGAATACACATTTTACACACACACACACACACACCCCTATCCTGTTGCTGGCACAAAGTACTCAACACCCAGAGCTGAAAGGAAGAAAAGTATGATATAGATCATGAATTCAGGGGTTTATTCCCTGGTTGTCTGGCTCTGAGGCAGGAACATCATAATAGAAAGGTATGGTCAAACAAATTTCCCCACTTTATGGTAGTTGGGAACCAGAGCATCAAAGAAGAAGGGGGAAAAAAAAGAAGGGGCTGAGGAACAGATATAGACCCTAAGGTTACATCTCCAAGACTCATTAAAACACACCCAAAAGTGTTCTTTCCTAAGTTCCCTAGCGGCTTTCAGGTCAATCAAGTTAATAGCTTAACTGTCAATATATGAACAAGCTCAGCATTACTAATCATTAGAAAAATGCATATTAAAATTACTACAGTATATTATTCCACCCTTGTCAAAACAGCTATTATAAAAAAATATAATGAACGTTGGTGAGGATGGGGAAAAAAGGGAATTTGTACACCCTTGGCAGAACTATAAACAATTAGTTATTATGGAATTATATCAAAGTTCCTTAAAAAACTAAAAATAGAATTATCATATGATCCAGAATCCCACTACTAGCTATTTACCCTTAAAATTTAAAATCTATATATGGAAGCACTATTTATATCCCTATGTTCACAGTGCCACTATTTACAATAGCCAAGCTACGGAATCAACCTAAGACTCCACCCACAATGAATGGACAAAGAAAACAGTGGAAAATTAATATTAAAAAGGAAAATTTGTTACCTAGAATATCATGAATGGAAGTAGAGAACACTGTGCCAAGGAAAATAAGCCAGGCCCCCCAAATACCAGTATTTTCACATGTAAACCTAAAACAACTGACCTCAAAAAAAAATAGGGTGGTACTCACCATAGATTGAGGAGGATTGAAGAGATGAAAATAAAAGGGTTAAAAGCCTCTAAAACAAGAGTATTTCTTTGAGAAATACTGCACAGTGTGACAAACATAGTAAATAATATACTATACATTTAAAATTGCTAAAGTAGGGGCTGGGGATTTAGCTCAGTGGTTCTACTGCCTGCCTTGAAAGCACAAGGACCCGAATTCAATCCCTGGTACCAAATAAATAAAATGAAATTGCTAAAGTAAATTTCAAATGAGAACCTTTGAAATGTTCTCCACAATATTTGAGGAGATGAATATGTTAATTAGGTTGATTAGTTATGTTGTACTCATAAATCACTGTATCACTTTGAACTGCATATGTACAATTACAAATGTTTCAATTTATAATAAAAAATAATTAATGGATAAATGACCTGTAGCATACCCACAGAAAGGAATGCTCAGAAATAAACCAGAATGAATTATTTGTACATGCAACAGTATGGATGAATTGTTAAATAATCATGCTAAAATAATCATACTAATTTTAAAAAGGTAGACCAAGAATGACATATTTTGCTTGTATGATTCCTTTTAAACTGTTGAAAATGATGAGAAATTTACAATGACAGAAAACAAACAAGCGTGGATGACTGTGGATGGTGGCAGGGTAAGTCTTAGAGAAATAGATTTTCAGGGACAAGAGGAAACTTTTGAATGTAATGTATATGTTTATTTTGTTTTTTTGTTTTGTTTTGTTTTCTCATGGCCAGAAATTGAACATTTTCTCATCCAGAAATGTAGGGCACCCAGTTAGTGCATGCCCTTATCATATTGCTCTAAATGACAGAAAGAGTAAAGCCGGCATCTTTGATAGTGTACTAAGCATGAATACAAAGTTGAGAATAAATAGGATGCATTCCTACATGTCAAATTACAAAACTGCTCAACATTCTGCAATTGTGACTCATGCAAATGCCACGTTAGGTCAATTTAATGTTATAAATACTGCATCAGCTCAGTGCCTCTATATCCCTTTTCATAAAAAAGAAATTCTCACTCACTCCTGAAGCTGGCAAACAGCTTTGGAGGAAATAACTGTACACCCAGGTACCATGATCAATCTGGAAATTTAACAACACATACACACACCCTTGTGAACATATACTCTTTACACAAATGCACAAAGGTGTGCACATACATACCCTATCTTTAGGATTTGTAGCTGATTCCAAGACTGCACTTAAATTTCTTTAATGTTCTCTTTATCATTCTGAAAAACACTGGTTGCTCAGCAAAAATAATCTTACTTCCTTATTTCCCCACTCTTTCCCCTCCCTCCTTTTTTCTTTCTCTACCTTCATGACTTTAACATTTCATTTCTGGTTGATTCAAAATGTATCCTTTTTCCTATTACCTCTAAGGCCAATTTTATAATACAAAATAGTTATAAACACCTTTTTCTTATCACCTACCTCTCTAAGGCAGAGCTTGCCCTTTTTTCAATTATTGCCACTCTAAAAATACCCCTACCATCTTGAACAAAGATGTCAATGTGTACAGATTTTACCCATGTTTATGTACCCCCATCCCACCATAAAAATAGTTGTTGCCCACTAAATAGTTTTCATATGAAGAAACATAATTGTGAAAATGTATTCTCCTAAATGGCAGAACAGTCAATAGTATAAGCAGACAAAATCCTAAAGCTAAAATAATCCATTTGGTTTGGCTTTCCTCCCCCATCTTTCTCAACCTCCTAGTGGAGAATAGATTGCATCTGCAAAGTGAAGAAATAGTATCTTTAAAATATGGGTTTCATGTATTGCAATCATTGACTGTTCCCAATTAAAAATAAGTATAAGAGAAACCAAATCACAGCTGTCTTTTTGGACAGCTATGGAGGGAAATACCACTGATTTTATGGCTGCTTAAAAAAAAAAATGTAGTCAACCCGACACTTCTGATGTCATGAGCAAGGAATGGGAAACCAGCTCAGAGAAAAGCTGTACTCAGTGTAGACTACATAGCCTGTGGCTCTCTGAATTGCTCTGTTACAACTGTGTTTCCCACCAGCCAGCAAGGCTGGTCCTGGCCTTGTCTACAGTAACTATGTTGATTTGCTTGTATTGTCTTGGTCCTGGGGCTTGGGGTGCTGCCCCTGAATGTCCCTGACATTTCAGCTCCTCTTCCCTTTCCTGGGCAACTCAAATCTCTTCTTTGATAATGGACAAAGTCCACTGCTTCTTCACTTCGGCGTGAAGGGCCAACCATGTCAGGCTCTTGAGTGGCCAGTGCGGAGGCTGTGCTTCTCAGCTCAACTGCCTCCGAGTACTTGCTGAAGTAGCCTCCTTCGGGCCTGGGCTTCTCCATGTTGACTGGGCCGCTGGACTGTGCAGCTGGTGGCAGCTAGGAGGGCCCCCTTTCCCCGAAGACCCTGCCCTCCACAGATAGATTCTTTGGTAACACATCCCCTTTCTCTTGAACAGGAGAGGACACTGAGGTGGCTCAAACATGCTCTGAGACTTCTCTGAGCTGGTTTCAGTTTCCTCCAGAGTTGCTTCTGGTCCCTGCTGTTCCACTCTGTCCTTGCTAGATTAGGGCACAGCCTTATCTGCCTGCTCGACTATGGCTTGTTGAATGGCATTCTGCACCAGAAGACCAGCCTGACATTCCAGAATCATTCATGGATGGAGAATCTCCTAGGGTAGGGGAAGGGGACTAGAAACCATGATAGCTAAATGACTTTGAGACCCCTTCTCGGTCCTCTGACAGGTTGTCCATTTGTGGAATCTGAGGCTGAGATAAATCAGCCTCCAGTTTTCCTGGAGGGCATTGGTTGCCTCTTTGGAGGCACTGCTATCACTGATGCTGTCTATGCTGAAATCATTGGACAGGGTCTTCAGGACAGCAGTATCCTGGGACCTCACCGACAACTCATCCAAACCCAGTCAAGCTCCTCTTGGGTCAAAGAGACGTTGACTGATCTTGAAAACTGATCCAAATCCCATGGTCACCATCCTTGACCACAGTGAGGACAGCACAGGCACTCATAAACTATCTGCCCTCTGTCCCCAGTTTTGCTAAGGGCCCGCAATTGGAGGGCTCACTGGAAGGCCCTTCCTTTCCCTGAGGTGTGGCAGTGCCTGAGCCTCCTCCACCTGACTGAGTCTCCTGCACACAGGGCACTTTCTGTTCCTTGGCTGCCAACGCACTGTCTTCCGGAGGTCCCATTATGGAAGCTAGTCTCAGGATGCTGCTTGGCTTGTCAGAGTTGATGGACCTCAGAGGCTATGGAAAGGCTTGACAGAGAGCAGCCGAGGTATACTCTGGCCCTTGGTCACTGCTTGCCTGGAATTCTCCAACAGCATGGAACTGTTTCCATGCTGCTGAGAAGTCAATCTGCTCTGTGAGAACATCCTCCTTTGCATTTTCAGTTACACTCATGCTGGCAGGACATTCATGTGAGAAAGCTGGGGCTGTACAGAGCTGTGCTGGGGACACTGGTGGCTGCTGCTGCTGCTGTAACAGCAGCTGCTTCTGCTGCGCCCTTCTCTTTCTGTGCAACTCCAGATGTTCCTCGTCCAGCTGCTCTTCAATGGTTTTTTTCTGAGGAAGATTCCACCACTTTGCTGCAATGCCAGGATTTTTCTTCACAGCCTGCCTCTGGATGAGCTCCCTCCTTTCCTTCTCCAGCTCCAGCATCTCTTCTGAAGGCCTCACCTTCCAGACACAGTATTGTTCCCTCTCACGTTCATCTTCCTGGAAGACGTCCGTGAAAGGCACAAAGCTCAAACTTGGCTTCCTTCTTCAGCGTGGTGAATGTCAATTCCCCATCTCTGGAAGAACAGCAGAAGCTTGTGGAGGAGGTGGGGCTCACGGGCGCCTGCATGCTGTCCCCAGCATATTTCTGAGCTGGTCAGGGTAGTGGTCACTCACCCTTTCCCCCTCTGCCATGGTGTCAGAGGGGCTTCTACTAAGCTCGATGTGAGGCAGAGCCTGCCTGCCCACTACTCTGTCCAGTGGGCTGAGGCTGAGTGGCTGTGTGGGCGGTGGGCTTATGCTGCCCTCCAGGATCACTGCATTGGGCTCTGGGGAGGATGTTCTGTTTTAAGTTCCATCCATGGGAAAATCACAGCAGTTGGCCTCCAGTAACTCGTATAGATATCAGGTCTCTCTGGCCACATCGTTATCTAGGAATTCGTGGTCATGGGTGAGGAGGCCATTGTGTGGAGATAAATAGAAATGGGAAAAGTGGTCCATGGAATCCACCGTGGGCTGGAGGTGATTCCAGGAACATTTTCACTACATTCTGTAACAGACACCTCAGTTTCCATGTTTTTGTGCTCTGGGGGAAGAGAGCTGGTAGCAGGCTCCAGGAGATTGGCTGTCTGTCTCACTTTTTAGTTAGCTATCATCCTCAGAAAGCTGGGGAGGCTTTTCGGGGCGCCAGATTCCACCAGGGCTGTACTCGGACTGGGTTCCATAGCGACGCAGCTCTGCCTCCTGACAGAGACGTCGTCCGGGAGAGTCAGGGACCCACGCAGAAGCCCCAGGCTGGGGCCAGCGCATCTCTATGTTCATTATTTTGATTGTGTTGACAGTTTCATTATCATTTATATTGTCAAAACCTATCAAATCAAACACTTTAAACATATGTATGAGCTGGAGATGTAGCTCAGTGATAGGCTCCTTGGTTAGCATGCTCTCAGCCCTAGATTTAATCTCCAGCGTGGCAAAGAACAAAGAAAAACATGAAGCATATGGAGGCTCAATTATTCTAAGTAAAGTTTCAAACCTGAAATTCATTATATCTCCGTGATGTCACAATGATGCATGGATGAAGACTGTGACCTGCATATAATTTCCAAATCTTTTAAAAAATGAATTTGCATTTATAGGAGTCATATATTACCACATTTTCTTCCAGTTTTCTTTAACACAAAAATTTCTGTGAAACACTTCTAGTGTCAGAATAAATTCTTTATAAACATTCACAGATCCCTACTGCTGTACCATGTAGCAGTCACTGGGGCATCAGTACCTCATCAGCGTGATTTGCTCTGGCTAGTGAAATATGACTATTTCAAAATTGTTAAAGAGTAGATTTTAAATGGTTTCATCACCAAAGAATGACAAATATAAGAAATGGTGGATTTTTAAATTATCCTGGTATAATCACCCTACATTATAACATACCTCTGACCCATAAATATGTATATTTATTATCAATTAAAATTAAAAGAAGAAAGGACTATTTAAAAAATCCTTAGATTACTTAAATGCAGCAGAATCTCTGAGCAAAGCAAAAATGATTTATGAACAGGGGCGCTCCCCAAAACAGAGTAGTTTCTGAAAACTCCAACTGACATTATTTGACATCATTTACAGAAAAACAGAAATGGGGAATGGAAAACAACTTCATTGGCAACAGCCTTGTCAACGGTTATAATTTAACTGGTTGTTTACAACCTAATCAGTTAACTAGCCACACCCTCTTTTGCAGCCAGCCAAACTCAGTCACTATGATTAAACTGTATTGGCTTGGTCCTTTGGACCCGGTGCAGGTGCTCAGCCCAAATCCGTGGTTTCCTACAAAACCTTATCAACTAGAGGCAATGTATTATTTCTGACAAGATTCAAAAACATAGCTTCTGTCTCCACTGCTACCATCCTACTGTCTATATATAAAATATTGTTCTAAGTATAGTCTTTTGATGCGATTAGTATCTGGTCCCATTTGGGCGAGTCAGGGTGAAAATCTTGATACTATGATAAAGTAAGGCTGGGAGCTGGGGACCACTGGCATGCCTTCCATATGAGGCAGAGGAAGAACAGACATTGCAATCTTTTCATTCCTTCTTTCCCTTTCTTTCTCCTCTCTTCCTTTCAGTGAATATTAATCGTATATCCATTATGTGCCAGACATTGTGCTAGATATATAAAATGCTAAAGAAAGGTGATCTTAGCACTTATAAAGCTTACAGTTTTTGAGGAAAACAAAAGTGTATCAGTAATTTGCATTTTATTGACTGATAAAGCTATGCAAAAAACAAAGTAAAATGCCAATCTGTAACAGTGTGGTGGTGTATTATATAGGGTGGACAGAAAAGGCTCTGAGAAAAGCTTTTCCCACTTTTCCCACATTTTTCCATGGGAAGGGATGAAATTCTTTTAATAAACCTTACAAAATGCCTTTTTTTCTCCCTGTAAGGTACACACTGAGAAGCACAGGCCTTAACTATCCAAATTTTAGTTCAGATATCTTTATATGCCCATATAAGCTTGACCCAATCAGGATACAGATTGTTACCCCAAAGCTCTTCATGCCCCTTCCTGTCACCCCTACTCTACATCAGACACTACTGTCCTGACTTTTATAATCACAGGCTAGTTTTGTCTGTTCTTACTTAGCACATGGATGGGTATGCTCTGTTTTCTTTTTTTTTAGCTTTAATTGAGTCTATTGGTACATTTTAGGGATACAGCACAGTTACATTCATTGTTGGGATCTTGTACCTCTACATGACAAGTCTTGATTCTCATTTTTTCCCCTTGTCCCTGCCCTCCCTTCACTCCCTCCTCCCCTCACCATCGACAACCACTTTATTTCCATCTTTTCATTATCTCACATTTTTTTCTTTTCCCTTTTCACCCTTCCCCTACCCGTCCCACCTTCCCTACACCTTTAGCTCCTTTCTTCCCATTTCTCAATGCCAGCAATCTTATTAGGAGGGTATGCTCTGTTTTCATTACCATCTAGTCGGTAGTGTTCTTAGGCTGGTAGGCCAACCTCCAGGACACCAGAGTCAACAACCCCTCTTCTAGTCCATTGTGATCTTTATTGTTATATTTTTTCTAATTTGGTCCCAGGCATCTCTGTAAAGAGCTGACAGTAAGCTGAGACAGACACTCTAGCTGAGTCAGGACCAAGATCAAGCAAAGTT
Source organism: Fukomys damarensis (assembly GCF_012274545.1). Classification (NCBI taxonomy): domain Eukaryota; kingdom Metazoa; phylum Chordata; class Mammalia; order Rodentia; family Bathyergidae; genus Fukomys; species Fukomys damarensis. The sequence continues at coordinate 52,638,604 of NW_022900928.1, forward strand.
AGGTTTGGGTGCATCATTCAGGTGAGACACAGTGAAGAGACAAAAACAAATTGCAAGGAACAGAAGAAACATATTACTTACATTTCCAAGAGAGGTTAGAGGTGCTGATAGGCGGCCAGGGCATCAGGCAGCTCAAACATTGACTGGGAACAAGAGAGGAGTGTGGTGCTTGCCTTTATTGAGGCCCACAGGCCTTATTCCTTACAGAGGTCAAAGGCTGACTAGTGTAAAGAGAACACATGCCAAGGAGTGGGGGACGTTCGGGGGCGTGTTATTTATTTATATGGCTCTGGTGCTGCCCATTAGGTTTATCAGGGTCAGCAGCTGTGGGATGTGCTGGGATTGGGTCAGATGGATGAGGATCAAGTGGGCTGTATCACAGCAATTCATGGGTAAGGAAGATTTAACTACACTGAAAGTGACATGGAACAACATAGTTACAGAAAACTTAGGTCAGACTAAAAGGTAATACTGAGGCATAAATTAGATTGTACAAATTGATAGTGCTGCCTCTTTCTGCTTTACTCTATTCCCCCAGACTCCAGTTTCCTGTGCAGAGGGTGAATACCTCTGACCACTTCACAGGACTGCAGGCTAAAAACCCCGCTGCTTGCCTTTCTGTTTCAGCCTATGTGTACTGGCCCATCTTACACAGGGAATTGTATTCTGTGAACAGATTGCTAGATCCCAAATGCAATAGGAAACACACAGAAGGTTTTGAATCATTACCTATACCTATAGGGAGAGAGAAGCAGATGCCATTTGAAATGGGCCTGATTAGAGAACATGTTTGCCGACAGTGCACCTGATTGGCATCTGTGGCTTTGCAGCCGGACCATCTGTTTTTACTAATGCAGCCTCAAGTGCAGCACATAATGAGTTTGGGGTCAAGATTGTTTTGTTCTAGTCTGTAGTTTATGTGTAACACCTCCAGCTATGTGAACAGTAGAGTGCATTTCAACACCACGATCTTCTCTGCTGAAAACAGGAAAAAAGGAAAACAGGCTCCATTTGTGTGTCTCTAAGGAAATCTTAAGAATGAAGAAATGTAGAGCTAGCAGTGTATCTGGGCTGAGAAAGGGCAGGGGGTATAAGATTGAATACTTAAAAAATGGATGGTATCACATGTGGGAAGATCTCTGAAAATAAGAGGAAAACCAGAAGAGGAATGGGAAAGACAGAGATATAAATGTCTCTGATTCTATGGTAATAGTTGAGCATTTAGGAAATGGGGACTTCCCTGCTCCCATCTCATGTAGACTGATTTTGTGTAGAGTAAACCAGAATGGTATACCATTAGTCTAAAATAATCAAAGCACTTATCAATTTGATAAGTGCCCCCTCTAATCTTGCTTTTATACCAAAGCTTGCATATGATTCCTCCTAGATTTGAATAAACTTTCTACTTAAACTTCAGGAAACGCCATCTTTGAAATAGATTCTTTGCCAAATAATAGCTACACTTGCCTTTATATAAAATATTACATAAAGTTTGCCTATTCCAAATTTTATGGGACTCTATCCAGGACACCCCAAAATGGCTATGATTTGATAAGTTACATAGGAGTAGTGCAGTATTTCTCAACAGCTGTTGCTGTCTAACCTTTTTTGCTAAAAATAAAACACCTTCCATAATGTTATTTGAAGTTTATAAATCAGATAGATGATGAAATGAATAACGTGGTCAAGCCAACACAGCTTTAGAGTATGCATTTTCAAGTCACATGCTTGTGTTTTGGACATGTTGCTCTAAGGAGGTGTCCCAGGGTCCACTCACAACTAGCCCAAAGCCCAAGGCTTGAAAATCAATGGATTAAGAAGGAAGGCAGCCAATAGCAGCTCTGCTTTGACCAATTTGTCTTTCTAAGATTTAACACTAAGCTAAAACTTTTTATTTATTCTTTGTTATTTTCATAGATACATTTTTGATAGTTATATTCTGCTTATGTACAGCTGTGATCTTATAAGATTAAAATATGTGCTTGTTATTCAGAATACATATGGCTGGGAGAGGTTTACCCTATTGAAGTAAAATTACTCCAAGTCCCAGAATATGCAGCTCAACACCTGATATAAATACCTCGTGGACTTTGTATGTGGTTATAGAGTGATTCTGAGTTCTCCCTAATAAAGACTTTTGAGCACCAGCCCTTTTACATAGTGCATACTGCTATCCCACTCTACTTTTTACAAAATCCAAGCTTGGTCCTCAGCTGACGAGTGCTTTGAACTATTACATGGTTGGCCATCTTAGCAGCATTTGTACAGTTATCTGGATATTTAATGGCTTTTGCTTTTATCATTTTACAAAAATAAGTTTATGGGCCAGGGAGTTAGCTCAGTGGTGCCGCTGCCTGCTTCATAAGTGCAAGGACCCAAGTTTGATTCCCGGTACCAAAACAAAACAAAAAATGAGTTTATAATGGGAGAAATGAAATTGCTGATATCAGCATTAAACAGCATACTTCTTAAAGTTTAACCTCAGAGCATCATCAGATGAGCCAAAGCAGTGACTTCTTAGCCACAATCACATGCCTAATGAATTAAGCTGGCTGATGATATTATGAAAAAACCCTAAAATTTAGAAATTTGTCATATATTAAAAAATAAATGTTGATTATTTCCAGAGGTGAGATCCATAAAGACTTTCTAGTTTCATGGGATTAAATATCTCCTTCCAACACACTATTCTCATACATACAGAATTTTTCTTTGACTTTCAAATAGCCGGTTTTTGTGTACATCTTACGAGCCCATTACATAACAGTGATGGGATAGCTGTATATCTTCTTCTTTTAAGGGAGTCTAAGAGTCACAATCTCATTTGTGTGTTTTCTGTAGGGTATCATTGGCATAACACATCATAAGTAAATAAATAATGTCACCACAAGAAATATTCAATGTATTTACTAACTGATATAGACATATCAGGGCTATTAATCCTATTACCTTATAGAGAAGAAACCCCTTGAGAAGTAAAACTATGGTATGTCAATATCTTACAAATCTCTTTAAAGTGAAAATTCTTTTTTATTTGTTTTTAATACTGGGGATCAATCCCAGGGTGTTTGTTTACCCCATTTTATTTTTATTTTGAGACAGAGTCTAGTTAAATTGCACAAGCTGGGCTCAAGCTTGTGATCCTCCTGAACCTCAGATTCCCAGAGAGTTGAGATTACAGATGTGCAGCACCATGCCTGGCTGACAACATAATTCTTACATTCAGCAAAGGCTTAATAAAGGTTTTTAAAAGATTCTAAAATTTTGTATATGGATCTTTACTGCATGAAAATATCTCTGGTGAATTGAATAGTACAGGAATTTATGAATCAATCTCGTTTCTATCAATGTAATTCTGGTTATAAAAGATGAAAAATTCTTTTTCCATTGCAGTATTTGGCTTAGCTGAGGGGTTAGTGAGGTTTCAACGTCCTTTTTTCCTGGGGTCATTGACTATACTTATATTAGCTGGCATTCCCTAGAAGAATAAAAATCAATAAAATATGTGTATAGTTATATAGGGATTTATTAGGTAAGGCCTACAGGGTGAGAAGGGGCCATCTGTAAAATAAGAGGCAGAAGAATCCAGAATGTCTCTGTGTTCTGGAGATCTGGAGGATCCAGTAGCAGTCAAAGCTTGAAGGCCTGGAAGATCCCTGCAGAATCTTAAGTGTGAGTTTGTGTCAGAAAGCTGAAGAGTCCAAGTTGGAAGGCTGCAGAATCTGCACTGGAAGCCTAAAGGAACTGGAGACTAATGTCCAGAGGCAATGGCAAGGACTGGATCTGCTCAGAAGAAAATGGGAAGACTCTTCCTTCTCTTTTTACTCCATCTAGGCTACAAGCCTATTGATTTGTGCTACCCACATCTGGAGGGGGAGAGGGATCTTCCTGCCTCAGTTTGTAGCCTATTTGTCAGTCCATAGGCACCCCCAGAGCATTATTAATCTGCTATGTGGTTCTTACTCTTAAATTGACATATCACAATTAACACATCACCTCTATTCCCATTGGTATAGCCTCTTTTATATTTTCTAGATCCTGGGCTCCTAATTCTTACTTATATTATTTACAATATTCATAATATTGCTGCTACCAATGATTTCATTTACTAGTGGATCAGATTTCCAGAAGGTTTAACAGTAGAAATATTGATGCTATGACATAGAGTATAGGCTAAAGAGCTTGATTATCCATAGTCGCTTGTCAAATTGAAGTAGGACTTTAAAAAAAGGAAAAACAAGTTTCCACAATTCAGTCAGTTCCCCCTGAGACTTCCGCTCCTTATGGCTGTTGTTCTTTGTTCCATTACAAATAAAATTAGCAACTCTGTCCCTCTAAATAAGGTTTCACAACCTACTGTTATCATAAGATCCTGTTTTTACCCAACCAAGATATGGTAGGTTACAAAACTGTCACAGCTTAACTGTCTTGGTTCTGACTCTGTTCCATCAGGTAGACCAACCCCCTCCACAACATGTATAAAACTATAGTCCTTCCTTTGTTGTGAGCTCAGCCTTTGGACACGAGTCCACTGAGCTGGTGCACACCTAAATAAATCCTCCTGTGTCACGCGCCATTATTTCCGGGTTCTTCATGCCCTACATGAATCCTGGGCTTGAGTCCGCCGGTGACGGTGGTTTGCGCTTGCGCAGATGAGGTGCTTGGCTCGTCAGAATGATGCAGGCTGGCATTGACCAATAGAAACAGGCCACGACGCCCGAGTGGATATAAAAGCAGGCTTGCATCCGGCTCGGGGTCTTTCCGCCATATTGAAGATTGTAGAAGAAACTCCAATAAAGCGTGCATCAGAAGAATCCTGAGTGTTGCGTGCTCCTTGCTGGCGAGGTGCGCGCGACACTCCTGTCTCATCTCAGGTCTCTTAAATTCTATAACAAAATGAGAATCCTTATGATAGCTAGTTTGTGTTTCAATTTGAGTGGGCCATAGAGTATACTGATAATCTATCTGGTCAAACATCATCCTAGGAGTTTCTGTAAGTGTTTTGGATAAATTCAACTTTTAACTGCATGGAGAGACTGAGTAAAGCAAATTGCCCTTTCTTAGGTTAATAGGCTTTACTTGATCAGTTGAAGGCCTGAGTAGAACAAAAATGTTGATTCTCCCCTGAGTACAAAGGACTATTTTCTCCTGACTGACTGCTTTGAGCAGGGTATTAGTTCTTTCTTTCAGACTGGAATTGAAATGTCAACTCTCCTGGGTCCCAGCTTGCCCATGACAGATCTCAGTACTTATCAGCCTCTATAATTGCATGAACCAGTTTATAATCTTTCTCTTTCTTCTGATGAGGACACTTACAATGACAAATAAAAACATTTATTTGCTCAGAAACTGTACACAAATCCACAGGCCAGACAACTTTAAAATGATGGTAATAATTTCGAGCCAGGGAGTTAGCTCAGTGGTTCTGCCACCTGCCTTGTAAGCACAAGGGCCTGAGTTCAATCCCCCGTACCAAAAATAAACAACAACAAATGATAATAGTTTTTATTTACATTAGAAGTCCTTTCTTGTGAGGCAGGCAGCAGAATCACTGAGCTAAATCCCTGACACAGAAGTCCTTTCTAAAAAGTGTGATCAGTTCCCCCCAGATGCTATAGCCACTGTGCTTGGCTACACTTTACATTGTTTTATGCTACAAGAAAACTATGAGTCTTCCACTCATGCAGAATTCCCATGCTTGTTCTATTATGATGTCACAGAGAGCAATGCAATGCAAGAACCAAAGAGGGGTGAGTGAATTCAGAAAGCCATGTTCCTTGTCCTGATGAGCACGTTTGCTGGTGCCACTCTGCAGTGATCAAGAAATCTGCTCCCTATTTGTTTTTCTCCTTGCACCTAATTCTCAGGATGCTGTCATAACATTAACCCATCACTACATTTTTAACAGAAAAGGAACTTGGAACCATATGGAATAACCAAAGGTAGACAGCTAGAATTTTTAAAGGAAAACTTAAAAACATCACTCTTAAAGTTTTGAGTAGATCTTCAGTAGATCTTGAGTAGACTATTGATACAAAAGACCATAATTTATGCTGGCAGTTTAGCTCAGTGGTTCTGCTCCTGCTTTGCAAGCACAAGGTCCTGAGTTTGACTCCCGGTACCAGAAAAAAATGTTCAAAGACCATAATTTATGTTTCTTTGGTATTTACAATACTATATTGAATGTAATTACACAATAAACACTTGAAATTTATTTTAGGGATTTATTAAAACCACCTGTGGTCTAATGAATCTGATTCTAAAGCAGATGACCTAAAATCACACTCAGAAATATGATACATCCTCTAGTTTGTATAGACTAGGCTCAATTAAATATTTTTAATATATAGGATAAAGGTATCCAACAGTCACTTAAAAAAAATCACAAAATCTGGCCAGGGATTTGGCATAGTGGTTCCACCTGCTTTGCAAGCGCAAGGGCCAGAGTTCAATAGGTACCACACACAGACACACAGACACACACACACACACACACACACACACACACAGACACGCACAAACTACACAGGGTGCCCCTTACTTCAGGTTGGGGATTTAGCTCAGTGGTGCCGGTGCCTGCCTTGCAAGTGCAAGGACCTGAGTTTGAACCTCAGTACAAAAATAAATAGATAAAAAAATAAAAGTAAAACATTTAAAATGATAAATTTGATGAGGATTTAGCTCAGTGGTTCTGGCACCTGCCTTGCAAGCACGAGGACATGAGTTCAATCTCCAGTACTAAATAAAGAAATAAATAAATATCACAAAATCAGTGATGGTGAACTTTTTTCTTTTCTTTTTTTTGTACTGGGCATCAAACTTTGGACCTTGTGCTTTCAAGACAGGTGGAGGAACCACTAAGCTAAATCCCTGGCACCATGGTGAACCTTTTAAAACTTTCCATGGTACAAACAACCCACTTTGGCACTCATGCCGTAGATTCATGATGACTGTATCATCATTATCATTAAACATCATTATACTAATCATTAAACTTATTAAACTGATAAAATATATTTGATTGTTTTAGATTTAATTTCTTGACTAATGCTTTAACCTTTTTTAGAATTTGGAAGGCTATAATTAGCATGTGTGGAATATCTCTAAAAGGCATATTCCTGAATGTCTTGTTCTTAAAACTCTTTGGATGAAGTGCAGATTATGATAAGATTCTTGCTTATCCAAATCCTATAATTTATTATTAATAAAAACATAGCTTAAGAATGGCAGGCCCTCTTTTAACTACACACTAAGGACAATTGCCATGTCACAGGATTTGGTGGCTTGTGGGTGAAAGGCCACAGATCCTCACCTCTTGTGTGAAGACCATAAGTATGGGGATAGCTGGTTCACTGTTACTTGTTGAGGATAGAAGCAGTGGGTAACATTTATCAGTTAAAGCAGGCAAATAACACAAGAAGTATATCCACAAAGAGATTTTAAAAAAAAGTCCTACTGAGAAGTTGAGAAATCTGGCACATACTAGAAGAGGAAAATAACTTTTAGAATGAAACAATAAACCAAGTTATAGAACTAAAGCACACTGTTGAGGGACAGTGACAAGCTTATTTGGGGCTCAAGTATTATCAGAAAGCTGCTACTAACAGTTGCTCTTTGTTGTGTGCTGACTATATCTGAGACACAGTGTCAAACTAATCTAATACATATACTAATCTCTTCAAGCCTTGCAAAGACCTGGTAGAATAGAAAGTCTGTTACACAGATTAGTAACATTAACTTCTAGGTGCTCAGTTCACCTTCCTGAAGTCACATGGAGTGAAACACATGAAGTGGATTAAGAAACCCAGGCCTCCTAAGCACTACAGGGTATGTGTAAGTGTGTATGTGTGTTTCTGTGTGTCAGGGTGAGTTTCTGTGTGTGTGCATGTGTGTATGTGCACATGTGATGATGAGAAAGAAAGCTGTTTCCCCTCTAGTCCCTGTGAGGCTGAAATTTAGGAACAGGATGAAGACCACTAGATTCCTTGAAGTGGATCAGACTAAGGGCAGGAGTGGCCTAGTGGGCTGGGGTGATAGACAAGGGTAGAATGTAGAACACATGCCCATGCTTTACTTCTTTCCTCAAGTCTTGAGGTGAAGAACTTGAGATGAAGAACAGTGGGCCTTGATAGCAAATGGCTCCATTGGGTCTCACAGGCAATTCCTCATTCTAACAATGTAAATAGGTAACTAAATAGCTTCAGGTAATAACTCAAGACTAAGAGTCAACACTGATCTCAAAGGGTTTTCTGAAGTGCTAGTCACAGAAACTTAAAAATGAAATCAAACAGAAAAAATGCCTTAATCTTACTTCAACACAACACAAAATCTTTCTCAGGATAGAAATCACAATTTCTGAGGTTTTAGGTCACCTGCCTGTCCAGTACAGCATGGAGCACAGAGTGTGGTACATTTAGGACTCATTACAAACTCTCTGTCTGTAACATTCATGTATACACTATTCTAATTTTACAGTGATGCAGGTCTGAGATTTGGATTTTATAAAACCATTTCCAGGATTGATTCTTTTACAAAAAATTGAACTGAACTAAAAATGAATATTAAACTGATATAAGATAAATGAGACTGTTCAAAATAGCCTTTTGCTCTTTGACACAGTGCATCAGAGGAGACCAGCAGCAGCTCAAGACCCTCTGGTAGGCCTGCCCCTTCAGTCCAGCATGCCAGAGAAGCGGGCACCAACACAGCAGTGTTTGTTCCCTCCCACCCCACCTCACCTGTGAACAAGTGAAAGAGGGCCTCTCTGAGGCTCCTGGATGAAAATTGAAGCCCCCTGGAAAAGTGAAGAAAATCTGCTATAAAGGCACACTACAGCACCACAGTTGGTAAGTTGGAGGGATCAGAACCTCACATCAGAACCTGGTCTAATTTCAGGGGAAAGACAGCTGGAACCTGCAGTAGAATATTGCAGCGTTCAACCCAGCAGGTGTTCAGAGATCTCAACTTGGGCCTTGCAGACTGAAATCAGCCTGAACCTCAGGGGGCAGCTGCTGGTTTGCTGAGACTCATTAACTTAGATCTGTACACTCCTGCCCATGCTGTCTATTGTGTCAACAGAGGTATACTCTGAAGGAGGACCTCTATTTCTATTTGTATTTTTTTTTATTTTCAAAGTAATATTTTGCTCTTGTCTTTAATCATTTAAAATTTTTCTTTTTCTTTTCTTAAAAATTGTTTTCCTTCTTATTCTTCTTTTTCTTATCTTTTAACTCTCTCTCTCTTTTTCTTTCTCTCTCTCTCTCCCACCTTGATCTCCATTACTCTCCTGTTTTGTTCCTGTTCTTATCCTAATTAGAATTTTTTCTTTTCCTTTTCTTCTCTTTTTCCTTCTCTCAATTGCCATTAGTTTTAAAAGAAAGTGATTAGTCTCTAGCCTCCCTAATGCTGTTAGTTTGTTCTGTTCTTATGTATATTTTGTTCTGTCTTCTCTTCTTCTCCTCAACCGCTCCTTAGAGTTTGTGTGAACTTCCTCTGTCTTCTGACCTTACTTCTAACCTTTCTCTATCTTATCTGTATATCCCTCCCCCTCCAACTCCTTCTAAATTCCCATCCTGAAGAGTAAAGTCGTTATATTGAAGGGTTTACTTACTAAAAACATATTTTGCGCTGCTCCTCAATTTTGATTTAATGCATACAGTTAAAAGGTGATAGATTAATAACTACTACAAATTGTAATTTTCAAAGCTGTGCTTGATACTATTGTGTTGTTGATTGTATCACTTTGGCCAAGGTGTTGTGATTGATCTAATCAGATGTCCTCTCTGGTATAATGAAAATGAAACTGCATCAGAGTCATTAGAAACTGAAAACCCAAAGACCAGCTATATCTGGAAGATCAAAGTATTAACCCAGGAATTAAATCTAGGACAGTACTAGTGACAAAAATAAAAACAAGAAGACATTTAAACAAGACACATACACAGACTTCCACCTCACCAAAGATAAACTCTGGGGGAAATGAGATGGAAAAATTTGACAGTCAACCATCTGGCCACCCTGAACTGCTAGCACAGTAAGTAAAAAAAAAAAAAATAAATGAGGCTCTAGAAAAATTCAAAATAGAAATAATTTTCCAGATAAACACAGAGATGGTGAAAAGAATGAAAGATATGATTATAGACTCTAGAACAGAAACAGATAAAAAAACAGATGAGCTCAGGAAACACGATAGAACCCATAAATGCCCAGCATAGGAAAGAAATGGAAACCTTGAATTCCCAACATAGGAAAGAAATGGAATCCATGAAACAGATTTCAACAGAGATCCAGGAGATTAGAAACTTATAGAGAGCATTCTCAGCAGAATTAACAAACATGAAGATAGAATTTCAGATATAGAAGATATGATTGTGGTCAGTGACCATGAAAAGAGGGATCTCTTAAAAACAGTAGGGGATTATGAGAAATCAATCCAACAACTCCTAGCTGATGCAAAGGAGAATAATACAAGATTGATAGGAATCCATGAAGTAGCAGGCAAAAGTACAAATGACATAAAAAAACTGTTCACAGAATTAATGATAGAAAACTTCCCAAACAGAGGGAAAGAATTGACATTCAGATAAGCGAGTCATATAGGACTTCAACTAGCGATGATAAAAAAAAATCTACACCTAGACATATAATAATCAAGATCCTGGAAACCCAACAAATGAACAAAATACTACAAGCAGTTAGAGAAAAGAAACAAATCACATGCAAAGGAAAGCCCATCAGAATCATGGCAGACTTTTCAACAGAAGCCCTCAAGTCAAGGAGAGCTTGGAGCGAGGTATTTTAAGTCATAAAAAAAAACAACCTCCAACCTAGACTGATGTATCCTGCAAAACTATCTTTCAAAATTATGGGTAAATAAGATACTTCAATGACAAAGAACACCTGAGAAATTTCATGAATACCAAACTGGCATTCCAAATACTTCTAAACAATATCCTGGAAAAAGAAAATGAAGACCACAACTCCATAAAGGCCAACAAAGCAAATATACCAGGACAGGCAAGAAATTAAGGGGAGAGAGGAAAAAATAAAAAATAAAAGAACCAACATCAGGAAAAATAACGTGAATATGAAAAGTCAATATATAACAATTATAACCATCAATGATAATGGCCTCAATTCACCAATCAAAAGGAATAGGCTGGCAGAATGAATTAAGAAGCAAAATTCAATAATATGTTCTATACAAAAAAATTCACTTAATCCACAAAGAAGTTCATAGACTGAGAGTAAAAGGATGGAAAACAGTTCTCCATGTGACAGGAGCCCAGAAAAGGGTGGGAATGGCTAGCTTATTTGCAGAAAAAATAGATTTCAAACCAAAGCTAATTAAGAGAGACAAAGAAGGCCACTACATCCTTGTAAAGGGAACAATCCAAGAGGAAGAGATGACAATCATAAATATATATGCACCAAATACTAATGCCCCCAACTACACAAAACAAATATTAATGGATGTGAAAAATGAAATAAGCACTAATACAATTGTAGGGGGGGACCTCAATACTCCACTGACACAAATAGGCAGATCATCTAGACAAAAAATAAACAATGAAATAACAGAACTGAACTAAGTCTTAGAACAAATGGACTTAGTAGATGTCTACAGAGTCTACTACCCCACAAAATCAGAGTATACATTCTTTTCAGCTACACTTGGGTCATCCTCCAAAATAGACCACATGCTAGTTCACAGAACATGATCAAGTAAATGCAAAGGAATTAAAGTTATCCCCTGTATATTACCAGACTATAGTGCAATAAAGAGAGCAGAATGTTCCATTACTTTGTAATTTCAAAAATTAACTTGGTTGTAAAAAATAATCACGCTCTATTAAATGCATATGCAGCATCTTACAAGTAAAATATATTTGAAATATTTAGTTACATTGTACTTCACTCTATTAATATTTCTGAAAAACATTTAATTATTAAAGCTTCCACTTGTAAGCAGGGTAAACACACTTAGAATCATTTCTTTCTGCATTTCATCAACTTGAGGGCTAGAGACAAGCAGATTAAATTTGAAGAGGCTCTCTTCTATTTTAATTGAAATTTTTTCCTATTCATATATTTGTAATGAAGACTAAAAAATTATGCGTTCCGTAAGTTGATACTCTGACCTTGGAAAGTTTGTAAATTCCATTTGCAATGAATCAAAATTAAATGTGAAGCATTTTCTAGAAAACAGAAGTTTTTTTATAGTGAAATCTAGGACATTAGCCATCAAGGATATAAGTTCAAAATGTTTGATTTACATGCTTTTCTACAAAGAATTTTAAATATATTTTCCTGTAGTAAGTAAAAAGTGTTTCAAGCTCTCTCTGGCAGCATGGAGAGCACAGAAAGCATATAAATTTCCTGATGTGAAGGCATTGTTGGATCATCAGCATATTTCTATGGCAACTGATGACATCAAAGCTCATGGCACGGAAGTTAACTGAGACCCATAGTCTTTCTTATAATGCTTCCAGTTTCAAATGCATGAGATAAAGGCAGGATTTGGCACCAGAATATCACTTGAACAGTGAGCTCTGCTTTTTTAGAGACAGAGGTCCATAAGGAAAGCTGAGTTCAGATCCCGTTTTTGATACCTGGTCAATAACAGCCATTTTGGATTAGTCCAATCCCCATGTTCCCATACTTATCCTGAGTCAGCAATTTAGTATATATGATAGATCCTATTATTGAAGAACAATAATTTTGATAACTAACATGTACTGTGTAATTATTATGTGCATGCTACTATTCTAGTGTTTTCCACTTATTAATTCAATTACTCCTCATAATAACCAAAGGTATGGTTTGAAAATTATACAGTTACCAGAAAGGCTATAAATCATATTTGCAGTGCACTGAATGCTTATGCACTTACCATACATGTTATGTAACATGCTATGCACATGTAACATTACATATGGCACATGCCTTTAATCCCAGCAATTGGGAGGCTGAGACAGGAGGATTGCTGTGAGTTTGAGACCAGCCTGGGCCACATAGTGAGTTCCAGGTCAGTCTCAACTACATAGTGAGACCCTGTCTCAAAAAAAAAAAAAAAACAACAACAAAATAAACCATTATCTTCAGTGTATCAATCTGGTATTCAGGTACAAACAATAGATTCCAATTCTTTTTTTGGGGGGTACCAGTGATCGAACTCGGGACCTTGTGCTTGCAAAGCAGGCAGCAGCAGCACCTAGCTAAATACCCAGCCTTTCCAATTCTGATTGAATCTGCAGAAGGTTATTGAAAAGAAATTCAGCTCTTTGGGTAGACTATGAGGGCTGGTGAGTTAGGTTCAAATCTGCATCATATAGAACAATGCCCATACTACATACACTGATGTAATGAGAAAAATCATAGCTAACTCCCCACACTGGATTTTGGACACCACTATCAATTTCTGTATCAGAAAAGAGAACTTTGCAGCAGGTGCTTATTCCAGTAGTGTTCCTGTCATTTTTGTTCCAAGAAATTTTGCCTACTACTACTACTGAATGGTGAGATGTTGGAGAACTGACACTATTTGAATCTTCCCACACTTCCAGGATGGTTAGAAAAATAGCTACCTCACCAACTTAGTTCCTATTTGAGGAGACATTTTCTATTCTCTACCAATTTTCTGAACCTATAAAGGAATTCAGAAGAATAACAGACTTGTAATAGCATTGTTGAAAAAAAAATCTTTATTGTTTTCATTGTAATAGACCATGGGACTAAGATCCAGAAAGGCTGAATGTCTTAGATTGAGTTATTGCAAACAAACTAAGATGCAAAATTTGAAGCAGAAGTTTTATTAGAGAGTTATTGGAGGAGATAAATCTAAAAAATAAATTGAGAATAACTGGATTGGCCCAAGGGAGAAACTAATTAGTGTGACTACAATGGAGGTCTCAATCAATCCTACAAGGAGCTCTGTTGGAGTGGTGACAGAATTGTCCCAAATTAAGGCAGGGGAACAAAGCCTTATATCTTTGTATAAGACAGTTTGTGGCCATGAGAGGCCCCTTCAGTGGGGCAAAACATTTGTTGAGGCAGTTCCTAATGACTGAAAGGGAATGAGTTAAAGTTTTATTTTTAAAATGCCAATGAAATATTCAATAGAACAATTCCTACCAATATAAATAAGAGTGGCATTAATCTACTTCCCATGGTAGAATCTGTGTGAAACACAGTTAAAAATTTTTTTAAAAAGTTATTCATAATTAAGAATGGACTAAGTCATTCTTAGGGTCTGGAGAAATTGGCACCCTCACACACTGCTCAGGGGTATGTAATGTGACGCAGCTGCTTTGGGAAACGCTTTATTAGTCCCACAGATTTGAAGGCCTTCTAATGATTCTTCTAGTGATTTTTGTCTTGGCTAAACCCCTTTCTTTCTTTTCTTTGTTTTTTTTTTTTGTTTTGATTTTTTGGTTTTTTGGTTTTTTGAGACAGGGTCTCACTATGTAGCTAAGACTGACCTGGAACTCACTATGTAGCTCAGACTGCTCTTGAACTCACAGTGATCCTCCTGCCTCAGCCTTCTGAGTGCTGGGATTACAGGCATGTGCCACCACGCCCGGTGAGCTTGGATAAAAACCTTTCTACAGAAAATATTCAATGTGTGTTTAGTTTCAAGCACTGACACCCAAGTTATATAATCTGTAATAACTAGAACAAGGGTTGTCATATTCTTTCTTCACTTAGACCAGTAGTGATGAACCTTTGGCATGCATGCCACAGTGGGCTGTGTGTTATCACTAAAAGTTCTAAAAGGTTCTGCATCACTGACTTAGACCATTTCATTTAGTTCTGAGCATTAAGAAAGAAAAAACAAAACAAAACACTGAATCCACCCAAATGATAGTGAACAAGTGGTAAGAAACTCAAAGCCATGATAGCTGAACAAAAATTAAAGACACAAGACAACATTCATGAGGAACATAATGGCTGTTTTCAAAAACTTGAAGCACTCTATATAGAAGAGTGGAACATAGGAAGACTAAAGTAATATTAAGAACAAATTTGACGAAGACAGTTCCAGGAGTTATCTTGCCCTATCAGACAGTGCAATTTTCTTTTTTTTTTTTTCAGCTTTAATTGAGTTTATTGGTACATTTTAGGGATACAGTACAGTTACATTCATTGTTGGGATCTTGTACCTCTACATGACAAGTCTTGGTTCTCATTTTTTCCCCTTGTCCCTGCCCTCCCTTCACCCCCTCCTGCCCTCCCCATCTACAACCACTTTATTTCCATCTTTTCATTATCTCACATTTTTTTCTTTTCTATTTTCACCCTTCCCCTACCCATCCCACCTTCCCTACACCTTTAGTGCCTTTCTTCCCATTTCTCAATCTCAGTAATCTTATTAGGATCTTCTGTATTATTACAGATTATTCACACCAGAGAAACTATTTGGTAAGACAGTGCAATTTTCACCAGAGAGGGAGTTAAATTGGAATGTGGGTTACCACTTTGTGAAAAAGTCACAGAGGAGACCAAAGGATTTTGAAGTGCATAAGTTTTGAGCAAAATAACCTTAAAATGGAAGCAGCAAGCAAGTAGCTTATGGCCTGTATGCTGTAAAACAAATGGATGCAGTCATCAATATTTATGAATAAATAGGTTGACATGAAAATCTGAAATATTGCTCTTCTTGGGGAAAAGATCAGAAAATATGGAGCACTGGGCCTTCATTCCCTTTTGGCAACAATTGGTGGTGATAAGAGTTTTCTT
The DNA here is from genome assembly GCF_012274545.1 of Fukomys damarensis. Taxonomy (NCBI): domain Eukaryota; kingdom Metazoa; phylum Chordata; class Mammalia; order Rodentia; family Bathyergidae; genus Fukomys; species Fukomys damarensis. The sequence continues at coordinate 52,654,342 of NW_022900928.1, forward strand.
CCTTTCGATGAGGCAAGCAGCCTGCAGGTCACTACATCCCTAATACTCCTTTCTAGTGTTAGATCACATCTACTATCTATGATAACTCTCTGGAATAAGAGTTTGCTACCTCTACCCAAATCAAAGATTCTTTGATTCTTTCATGCCATGACTTCATATCCAGTTCAAATGCTCTACTAGAAAGTTTTTTCTATTCCTGCCACTTAGATGTTCTTTTTCCCCTGAATACTGGATCATAAGGCACATACCGCACCTTCTTGACTTTACTTGTTTAACTTTCTAATAAGATAGAGGGCTTAAGGTCAGGAGTCTTACAGAGAAGAGAGATCCTTAGATATTTGTTCAACAAATGTCCTGCATTGACTGTTAATGATTCCCTTTGACAAGCTGATTACTTTCACTGTTGCTTAGGAATAGCTTTTTCTACACAAGGGAAAAGCTTGCCTGTTTTCATTTTAAACTGCAAAGTTTATTTTTGAAATTGAGTTTTATTTCTCCCTGGAATTCTGGAATCTTGAAGCAAGCATCAAGAAATATTGAACTTTTAGACAATGAAGCTTCACAGTTGTTGGATAATTTTGCTGGTCATCAATCAGAACGTATCTTTGTCATGCAAACTGTGAGAAATTAAGATGTAAGACTGCCCTATCATACAATGGTAAAGTTTACATTTGAATTTATAATCTATTTGACTTATTTATCACTGCAAGTAAGTTTCTGAGGGGTCATTCTGGACATTATTATTTTCAAATTTCAATCATTTGGTGGAGGGTAGAGGACAGAAGTATAATGTACTAACTTTGATCAACACTGGACTGTTGAAATTAATCTTTACACCACAAATTTAACATTGATATATTTCATATATTAGCTTTTTCTGAAATATATTTCCACAACACTAGTTTCCTACAAATGTCTCCAAGTATATCTCATTTACAAAATGGATCACTAGCTCTGATGATACCATACTCAGAAAAGATGGAAAAACTTTTTTGAAGATATAGGAAGTTTTTTTTAAAATCACAAGAATTTGTGCTTCCAACGATATATTCTTCTGCCCATGCTTCCATTTAATTGTGCAAGAAAAAATGTTCTAGTTCTGAACTGTACCTCTCTATGAGGAAAAATGGGGATGCTTAGATTCCAGAAAGTTCTTAGATAATTGGAATTTGCTGCATAAAGATAGACTTATGTAGGGAGTGTCTCAGCAGTAAAGCCTGAAATCAATTCTTGTATTGTCATCTTTCAGAATAGCTTTTATGATATCATTTGAGGGCCTATGCAATGATTTGTTTAAAAATGTATAGGTGAAGGGCAGAGTACTTTCCATGAAGCTAGAGTGTAACATTAGTGTTATTGTCATTGGGAGAGACAGGTATGTTCCCCATAAATAAAGAGCTCACAAATGGATTAACTAGAGGACAAAACCTCAAGGGAATATAGTGCATAATATAGAAGAAGAGTTTAAAATTGTACTTGGAGCCGAGCTTGGTGGTGCATGCCTGTAATCCCAGCACTCGGAAGAGGCTGAGGCAGGAGGATCGCTGTGAGTTTGAGACCAGTCTGGGCTACATAGTGAGTTTCAGGTGAGTCTCAACTACATAGTGAGACCCTGTCTCAAAAAACCAAAAAAAAAAATAA
>NW_022900928.1:52655996-52663171 GCF_012274545.1 Fukomys damarensis
AAAAAAAAAAAAAAAAAAAAAATTGTACTTAGAAACTTTTAAGAGGCTACTTCAAAATGAAATTAGCATAGGACTCATAAAAAAAAAATTAGAGAAAACTTGGAAATTTAATACACATACAATTGCCACCCATCCTGTTCTTTCCCATGCAAAGTAACCCATTCAGAGAAGAGGAGAATGGAGTTGGCCAGAGATTGAAAAATAGAACTAAAGAATTTTCCCCAGGAATAGTGCAAAGACAGAAACTGCCTTTCAAAAATACAGGAGAAACATTAAAAGGCAATTCTTGGAATTATTGAGAGAAGAACCCTGTAAATTCTTATACCAAAAAACAGTAATAAAATAAAGTTGGCACAACTAGTTTAAGACTGAATGTGGACCAAAGGTATACAACAAACCGAGAAGCTTTTATTCAAGAAAAACTACTAACCCTTGGCCAGAACAACAGGGATCTTTCATGTTGTTAGCCTGTGGTTGGTGCTATCTCTACCTTCCCTGTCCCAGCTCTGTGGCAGAGTAGTTTTAACAAAGGAGGGCAAGCCATAGGCCTGGGAACTTTACTGCTGAACGTGGCTGACTTTTTTGGGGGTAAAAAAACCATGTTCATGAGTAATGCTAAAATAATAATAGTAATCTTGATAAAACAAGACCATTTCATGCAGCAGTTAGCTTGGGGTTGTGATGCTATTCACACCCAGCAGCACACTAGAAGACCACCCAAAAATTTAACGTGGAAATGTAGATTTTCATTAGCTCCCTTATATTTTTTATGTTGGTCAGGTTTTTGTTGCTACAAATGAAGTACCTGAGAAGAATAATTTAGAGGAGTAAAGGTTTATTTTGGATCCTGCCTTCAGAGGTTTCAGTCCATGGTTGGCTGGGTCCATTGTTTTTAGGCCTTTGCTGAGAAAGAAATATAACAGTGGAAAGGCATGGCAGAGGAAAGCTGTCCACTTCATGACAGCCAGGAAGCACAGAGAAAAGGAGAGAGCCAGAGAAAAAGGAAATTAGGAATCAGATATAGTTCCTAAGGTGATGCCACCATGATCATCAACTCCCTTCAACTAGGCCATACCTCCTGCTTCCATCTCTCAGTAATGCTATCAAATTATTATTCTCATCAATGGATTAATCCACCGATTAAGTCAGAGCCCTTATGATCCATGATCCTTTCATAGACCCATAGCCTTGAACACATGAATTTTGAGAGGATATTTTAGTTCTAATCTAACCTCCTTGGTGGTCTTGAAGCCTGAGGGAATGCTCAAGGCTGCATGTATGCCCAGAAGACACTGGAGAGGTCTACAGTGCCTATGTATCCCTGGAAAAATGAAATGCTTTGACCATCAGGTGAATAAAAGCCAAAATAAACAGACTTTAAGATTACCTAAATTATTAATTTGTTCTTCAACTAAACACAAATCCACCAGTGAAGTTTGGAAGACTTACTGGCTCAATATAAGATGCTTACGCACAGATGCTAACCCATCTTTGGTTCACCACTAAATGAAATGCAAAAATATTTGTAAGTTAACATACTTGTGAATAATATATAAGTCAAAGAAGAAATCACAAGAGAACTAAAATATATTTTAAACTGAATTAAAAGGAAAATATAGGTTTTATGGGCTATAATCACAGAAGTGATTAGATGGACTTGTATAGATTCATAGAACCATACTAGATGAAGAAAGATCTCTAATCAATAGCCTAAGCTTTTACTTCAAGAAAGTAGGGGGGAAAGAAGAGCAAATAAAATCCAAAATATAAAGAAGGAAGGAAAAATATAATTTGAATAAAATTCAATGAAATAGAAACACAAAAATGAAGAAAACTAATGAAAGTGAAAATTGGTTCTCTGAAAATATTAACAAAATTGATAAACCACGATGAACCAAAAAAAGGATATAAATTATCCAGATGAAACAGGAGTTTCATTATTGATGTCACAGAAATTAAAAACATAGTAAAGGAATGCTAATAATAACAACAACTTACTGAAATTGTCTTAAAAATAGAAAAATTATAAAATCTATTGATTTAAAAAATTGAAAAATCTATAAAAAATAAATTGAATTAGTCATTACAAATCTTTCCACAAAGATAAGATCAGATCCAGATGATGTTTTACTGATAAATTATATCAAATTCAAAGAATAAGTCATTTCATTGATTTACAAATGCTTCTAGAAAATAGAAGAAAAAAAGACTTTCCAGCTCATTCTCCAAGGCTTGCATTACTGTGATAGTGAAAGCAAACAAGATATCAAAAACATTCAACAAGATGCTAATAAAGTGAACTCAGAAACACCATACTCCATGAGAAAGTGGAATTTGTTTCAGGAATTCAAGATTGGTATGTTAGTTATCTAATGCTATGTAATAGCACAAATTGAGCAGCTGAAACAACATATATTTATTATCTCACAGAATCTGTGGGTTAGGAGTAAAGGCACAATCTGATGTCACCTGGGGCTGCAGTCTCACCTAAGGCTCAAGCAGGAATGGATTTTCCTGCAAACATACTCAGGTTTTAGGAAGTTCCTTGTGTTTGTTAGCCTAAGGGCTTCAATTTCTATTTGGAAGCTGGCTGCATTTTGCTGCCACGTGGGGTTCCACAACATGGCCACTTACTTTTCTTCAAAGCCCCTAAGGGATATAGAGACTTCAGAAAGACAGATGGTACAATATTATGTAATGGAGCATATAATTCCATACATTGAACCATATTTTCTGTGTTCTATTTATTAGGAACAAGTCACAGGTTTTGAGCACACTCAAGGGTCACACAAGGGTAAAATTGTGATGACCATCAGGATGCAGGGATCATGGGGTGACATAAAGATTCTGACCATTAAAGTTGACTTAAGATCTAAAAATCAGTTTATATAATACTCCATATTAATAGATCAATATACCCAAATCAGCTATATTTCCATAGCATACTGATCAACAACATGGAATTGAAATTAAGAAAACAATTTGAAACTGGCAACAGTGACAAATGTCTGTAGTTCTAGATACTTGAGAGGCTGAGGCTGGAGGATCACTTGAGCCCAGTTTAAGACCAGTTTGAATAATAAGGTGAGATCTTACCTTATGAAAACAGAAATACTTAGAAATTAATTTAACAACTATAAGTGTAAGACATGTAATCTATAAAACATTTCTGGTAGAAATTTGAAAAGATAAGAGTAAATAAAGAAACCTTTTGTATATAGAATTGGGGACTCAATATTGTGAAAGTAATTCTCAAATTGATCTTTCTGTTCTGAGCCACATAAACCTGATAAACAGTAGACAGAATCAATTGATTGTCTTGATTATCCCATATAAAGAGAACTCCAGAAGTGAATAGTTCAGCTTTAGTATGGCAGCTCCATGATTCCATCAGGAACTCCTCATTCTGTCTTTTCTTTCAAGCAAACCTAGTATCAAGAGTACAATATAGTTGCTGTATAATTACCATCACATTTGAATTACATGAAGAAATAAAGAGGGAAAGACCAAGAGCAAATAAGTAAGCTGCTTAAGTCAGCCCACATTTAAATTAGGTTTTTCAGGAATTTTCACCAGTGCTACTATTTATTTCTCATTGAACAAAACTGGATCACATGGCTAGTCTAGCAGCAAAGGCATCTGGGAGAGGTGTTTCTTGATGGACATATTGACCATAGAGTATAATTTGGTTCTATGAGACAAGTAAAGAATAGCTACTGGGTGGGCAAGAGCAGGATCTTATACAACATGTATTTCATTCAGGCTGAACCATGTTACTGAGCCAGGAATTTGCTGAAATGAGTCATACTGCAAATACTGAAATCTAAAATGATTATTTTTAGGACAAAATGAATCCACTGGCATTTCATTAATGGAACATGAAATTATGGTCCTCTCCTGTTTGTTTAAATGCTTGGATCAATTCCAATTTTAGAATGTGGGCCTTGGAATGCGTCAAATTGTCCAATTTTAATTTAATTCTGCTTTTGTAACATTTTGGAAAAATGAATATAAATCAGAACAAAAACCTGTAGGGTATAGCAGCTTTCACAATTTCTTTACAAAAACAGCAATGCACCAGTAACCACAAAGCAATAAAGAAAAATTAGAAAAGTATATCACAAGGGAAGAAATAATGGAAACCATTAGAGAATCAAAAAGCGGAAAGGCACCAAGAGAAGACAAATGGCTTCACAAATTTTATCACAGTTTCTCAAAAAGATACAATAGTCTATCAGGTACTGAAACCATTTAGTGAAATTATTGATATAGACCAATTATACTTTGTAAGAAATAAAAGAATCATTTCTTTCTTACTAAATCTAAAGAAAATAGTAGGAACACAGAGAAATCCTGCCAATGAAAACTTTGAATAGGTGATTATAAATTATTCTCCCAAATGGAATAATGAATCCAATGAAGGTTATGCCCCAAAACTTGATTGAAGACAGCTTTAGTCATTGCAACTACAGACAGTCTGTATGCTACATTTCAGGAAAAAAAAAAGAGTAATGAACTTCTTCTGGATTCTCATGGGTAGCTTTAAGGAGAGAAAGTGGACACCAGCAGAAAGATTCTGGAGATATAACTGGACAAATTTTTAGGCTTCAATCACAAGACCTCATGATTAAAGAAGGAAGTGCAGATTGGGTAGAATTGTAAGCATGACTGACTCTTTGTGTTTACAGAAAAATATTCCAAACAAAACACTAATCACCAAATCCAATCTGGGGCTGAGTATCATGAACTTGGAGTGAACTTGGAGGAGTGGCTCCAAAGGGGAAGGTGCCAGACTCTAGGTGCAGGTCACACAACACACTTCTGCTTTTCCCTCAGACCAGGCCATTCTACTTTTTCTCCCTATCTGTATTAGTCATTTTCCTGTCTGTAAAAAAATACCCTTCACTTGCAATTTGAAGGTGGAGAGGTTTATTTTGGCTCATGGTTTCAGAGAGTTCAGTTCATGGTCAGTTGGCTTCAAGGCAGATATGGCAAGGTGAAAAGCTGCTTGAGCCAGGGCAGCTAGGGAGGAGGGAGGGAAGGAAGGAAGGAGCACAGGGGAGCAGGAGAAAAGCACATGGGGGTGGGGGGTTAATACATCCCTCCTAAGAATACACTCCATAGCAGTGACTCACCTCCAATCAGGCCCCACTACCTAACAGCACATCCTGCTATGAATTCATCAGAGGATTAATCCACTGATAAGTATAGCACTCCCATGATCCAGTCGCTTTCAAAAAGCCCCTGCTCTGAACACATGTTTTAGATCTAAACCATATCACTCTCCCTAAAAACAGTTTCCTCAATGTGTGTCAGACCTGAAGTGTAAAAGGAAGTACCAGCGTTTTGATGTATTGCTTCCAGAAGGAAGTTTTTTGTTTTGGTACCAGGGATTGAATTTAGGACTCTCTGTGTGCAAGGCAGGAAGCAGAACCACTGAGACAATTCCCCAGCCCTTCCAGAAGAAAGTTTTAATTGCTAGTATGAAACATGAGACACTTTTGCTAAGGTAATTATAAAATTTGGAGACAGTGTATCTCTTAGCTTGTCCCTGGATGACTTTCTAAGCAGAGCTCCCTGGTAATCAACAATGTCCAAAATGGGTGAGAGATAAGCCTCTTTTTTTTTTTTTTTCTTAAGAAAAGCAAAGGGAGGCATTGTTTGTTACTGTATCACTACCTTCTAACCTACCCTGACTGATACACTTCAAGTCAAATCATCTTACTCACATATAGCGTTGTTCATATCCATTCTCTTTATGTATATATTTGTTTATTTTTACTGTCCATTCCTGAAATGTAAACTTCATCTGGAAGGAAACTTCCTTGCTGATGTATTCCCCAAAACCTATAATCTGGATAATAATTAGTGTCCAGTTATATTCATTCAATAAATAAACGCAGTCTTTAAATAAAACAACTTTTAGCTAAGGAACTAACCAAAATTTTTAAATGTCTTTCCTGGATATATAGCTATATCAAAATTTCTAACATTTTTTCAGCTATGTGATCTAAGTGAAATTACTTTATCTTTTTATGTCTGATGCCTAAATTTCTTCATTTACAAATGTGGAGCTAATCATATAACTATCCCATAAGGCAACAGTGGTTGTTAACTGAGTAATATAAACAATATAATGAAACATAATAGTACATATTTACTCCTAAAAGTGATACAAAGTAGATATCTGGTGCAATATGCTTAAATGACAAACTATATTTTCTGGTTTTCTTTGTGGATAAATATGTGCAGGCTAAGGAAAGATACATTGAAATGCTAAGTGGGATATTTGTAAGGATTCCTTCAACAGGAGGGGGCAAACTCTCCTCTTCCCTTTATTTTACCCACTGCTTAGAAATTGTATGTAGTAGATGAGACTGCAACAAATATTTCCTTACCTAAGATGAAATGAGGCTGGATACTATGCATGTGGAGCAGGAAAACAGAAGCAGATGGTTTTGTGGAACTGCTACACTAGATTTCGACTATTAGCCCTGGAAATCTGCCTTCAAAGTTCATTACTTTAAGAGAAAAAAACATTTACTTTCTATGTCACGGAAGTACTTATAACCAGCAAATTAATGTTTGAACTGATATGCTCCTGTCATACGTTGATAGTCTATTTTCCCAGTTGACAGTGCATTGTAGGTGTGTCTATGTGTGTATATGGTGCACACCTGAAAAACGTGTATACGTATATCTTTTTGAAGATGTTTATAGTGACATGTTTTTCTCACTACAGTGTCTAGTTCTCTGCTGAATGAAATGACTGTAGGTCAGATGATAATGAGTAAGGTAAACATAGATAGTTTTCTTATTATATGAGGTCTGATAAAAATATGATAAATGTTTATATTTAAAATTATTATAGTTAAAGACATATTGCCATTAATTTGCCTCAAAATGTTCTGCCTTGCTTCAAACACACTTATCTTATTATTCCTGTCACTTTCTGAAAGAGTTATGGAAATCCTCTTTTGGGCCCTTCGCTGTGTTTTTGTGAGTGCCTCAACATGCTGAACTGATTCAAGTATTTATCTTTTATCCCCAGTCTGTCTGTGGGGAAGAATCAGCAGTTGCATGGTGCCAGATCTGGTGAATGAGGTGGAGGAGGACACACCCTAATGTTTTTACAAGCCTGCCTTTCTGTTGGGTGGTACCCAGCAACAGCATTC
>NW_022900928.1:52663221-52669167 GCF_012274545.1 Fukomys damarensis
ATATATATTGTTTAACATCGTACCTATTAAAGACACAGAACTGTTTCAGAAAATGGCAAGAATGATAGGATAAGTGTATTTAAATTAAGGAAGAGTATTTGCAGGATTAATGGGAATGTACTTTTTGCTATAATACTTTTTAAATTTAAATATTCATCGTATGAGCACCCCTTATTCTTTTGAATCACTCGTTCATTTACCCTAAGATTTTTTTTACTGAAGGATTACTAAACACTAGGCTATGTCTAAATAGTAGAAACAAAGAGCAAAAACTTTCCCCCTATCAATAAGTACATCATCATCTAAGGCAGACAATGCAACTAGCTAAATGATGTGTAACACAATTAACGTAAAAAAGAACTATATAAGACACCTTGGTAATACACTGAAGGAAAGTACTTGCCCTGCATGGGGGTATATTTTAAAGAAGAGAGCACTTAAATTGAATTTTCAGTTACCTAACTGAGAAAGAACACTCAAGCAGAGGTTCAAGAGTGAAGGGCACAGGTGAACGAAGAGGGCAGAGCATCAGAGAGCTGTGAACACTTCTGTGGTACTAGAATATGACACGGAAGTTTAAATTTTCAAGAGATGAAACCAAGAAGGCAAGTAAGTATCAGGTGAAGAAAATTAAGGGTGAAAATGTCAGATTTTCTTTTAGTCAGTGTGAAGCCAATACACAGGGAAGGGAAAAAGTGATTTGCTCAAATACATCAAATTTACATTTCAGAAGTATCTGTGTAATGGCAATGTAGAGGAAAACTTGCCAGTGGACTAGATTAAAAGCAGGGAGATCAGTTTGAAAATAACTGCAAGAATCTAAGCGGCAGTAGTGGAAGGAGGCTTGAAGTAGAGAAATAGGACTGAGAGGGAGAAACAGATGAGAAAGTCTGTAGGATGTGGCATATAAAGAAGCTGGTGGGAGATTTGTTGTGTGGGAGATGTGGCTGCAATAATAGCGGGGTCTCTTGCTTTGGATAAATGATGTTATTTTTTCAAGATGAAGAAGCAAGAGAAGTTCCGATTTGTGGGCATGAAATGAGTGATGGAATTCAGACTCTTGCCTCAAAAGTAAAACTAAAACAAAGGCAATCTTTCTTATACTTCCTTCCTCTCTCCCTTTGTATTATTCTCCATGTTTTTATTTAGAGATTTAAAAATGGAAAAGTCAAGCAAAGTCCAAGGAGAGGTTAATACCCACTGTGGGGAACAATAATAAACACATTCAGGAACAACTGTTGTTTACAAGTCAAACAAACACAGTAATTGTTTGTTAGCAGAAGAGATTGTGAGTTTATTTTAGGCCATTAGTGTCTATTACTCAGTTAAATTGTGTTTGTGTTCTGTAAATCTTTAATTTTTCACCAGAGGAAAAGTTCAGCTTAAATTTTCTACTGGAAACTCCCCAGGAAGTCTTAGAGCATAATTTAAACAAATTAAAAAATGAAATTAAACATAAGCAGCAAATTAGATAATGGGTTTTTTATTTAACATTTAAAGCTTTTGTTACTATTCAGAATTCAGTGTCTTTTGTAATGTTATGGGCTGCTTGATTTGGTGAACTTTACAATTATTTTTACATAAAGCAATTCCCATTCATAAGTTGCCAGCTGCCTCATCTTTTGGGTGCCATTTCTAGGGTGTAGGATCCCTTAATCACACAAATATGAGAAAAGAGGCTAATAGGTTCTTCTCTCCCTAATAGCCTCTCTAAATTCTTGGGTAGGGAATAGTCAAATTGGAACTTCTTGTGAGAAATGCATTTAGACGTCCAAATCACTTCCTTTGGAAATATTTGAACTTGAATGTTAGAAGATGCTCTTGATAAAATTCAAAGGAATCCTAGAAAAAAATTTTACATGGGGTATGAGGTCAATCTTTGCCTTAATGTCTTCACTGAGATTGTGATCAGGAGAGTTTTTGTTTTAGCAGATGGTGACCATACCTAAAAGCCCATCAATATATGTGCTCCCGAAGTGAGCACCCTAAAAGCCCATCAGTCCCAGTGACCCTGGAACTCTGGCTCCAAATGTAACCTAAAGCCTAAAGTGAATATAACCAGCAAGTGACTAAGTCTCAGCCTTGGTACTAAAGGCTCATAGTAGCTTTTTTTATTTATTTATTTTTATTGAGTTTATTGGTACAATCTAGGTATACAATACAGTTACATTCATCATTGGGATCCTGTACCTTTGCATAATAGGTCTTGATTCTCATTTTTCCCCTTGTCCCTGCCCTCCCTTCACCCACTCCTCCCCTCCCCATTTACAAACACTTTATTTCCATTTTTTCCGTTTCTCGTAGTAGCTTTTTAATGGAATAATATGTGACAGTGGCACAAGTTAGAGAAGCTGGGAATAGTAGACTGGTTGCATTATTCTATATCACTGAAGCATTAGGCGCTATATCAAAGTCCTAATAAAGGTAAAGTAAAGATTAAGAGACTGTAGTGGTCAGAATTCTGGAGAGAGAGAAAGGGAGAGGAGGAAGAACAGGGAGAGAGAAGATAAAGGAGATTTAATGTGGAAATAGTCTTATATGACTGTGGAGGCTGAGAAGTTCCACCAAAGGTCATCCGCAATGAGAGTGAGAAAAGCTGGTAGTATAATTAGTCTGTGTTCAAAGGTCTGAAAATCAGTGTAGGAGATGGTATAAGATCCACAGACTGAAGGCCTAAGAACCAGGAACAGTGAAATCTGAGGGCAGAAAATAGAAGGCCTGCCTCAAGAACAGAAAGAGAACTTATCCTTCCTCTGCCATTTTGTGCTTTCTGGACCCTCAAAGGATTTAATGGTGCTTCCCACATTGGTGAGGCTGAATCTTTTTTATTCAAATGTTGATCTCTTCCAGATACACCCTGAAAAGCCCAGAAATAATATTTATCAGCTATCTGGGCATCCTTTAATCCTGTCAAGTTGACACATAAAATTAACTGTCACAGAGACTAAAAATTAAGTACTGAGTAGAAAAGTTTTTATTGTTCAGTACTGCACAGAATCTAAGAAATAAAAGATAATGTTGGGGGAGGAAATATTGGATAAGTTATTTTAAATTTAAAAGATCAACCACCTACCATGGTTAAATTGCTCAGGAAACAGATTCTGAGGTGCAGAATTGTCTTCAAGTAGGTTAATGGTAGCATCCCCAGGAACAATGCTGATAAAGTAGCAAGGCTAATGGAAAGAGAATGAACACCATAATGGTGTCACCTTTTATCACCATTAATAAATTGGGAGGAGACCTATTTATTTAATAAAACCCTTCTTTCCCAATGTACTGGAGTGTTGAGAGACTTGCTATCACATAGTATGGGGGATCCAGAGTCATTGAATTGAGGAGGTACTTGTAAATCAGCATTTGGTTTATAAAGAATAGCCTTAAGCACATCATAAATTCACTTATAAGATTTGATGTGGCTCTGTTAATTTCTTGAGATATTTACTATATCTTCTTCAGTACCATTATGTTCCCAAGTAATGAAGTCTAATTTATATATTATTGGTTGTTATGGTTTGTTCCTAAATATCCCCCAAAGCCTCATGCTCTCTCAGGTGTGACTTTTGAGAGTGGCTGAATCATGGGGGTGTGATACTGGACTAAAGGTGTATGGCAACTGGATCAGTCCACTGATTAATTGGTTTAGTACAGTTCTTGGTATGGATAATGGGAAGACCCACACTAAGTGTGGGTGGTGCCATCCACACCTATTGGCTTGTGGCCTGGATGGGATAAAAGGGAAAAGAAGGTTTGCTGCTTGCTGCTTTTCTTCCTGCTCTGCCATGCACTGTTTCTTCTGTGCCATGTCCTTTTGCCATGCTGCCCTGTCCAGAGCCAATGGGCTATTGACTAAAACCTCTACAAACCGTGAGCTAAAAAAACGTTTTTGCCTTTATCTTGTAGGTGTTGGGTATTTTGTCCCAGCAACAAGAAAAGTAACTAAGACAATAGTTTTAACTAACAATGGTTTCATAGTAACTTCTGAATATATATGTACTGGGTTCCAGTCTCCTGACTCTTCTGTGAGGTTCTCTAAATATACCTACACTCCTCCACTTCTTAAATTACTTTACAGTTGACAAGATGCTCTTTTACATTTCTGAGGCTGTTAATTTACATATCATTTTAAAGTACAATTTCTGATTTTTTTCATGATTCAGCTAATTATCTTAAGAAGCTCCCTCCTTTGAGAAACAGAGGGGAGGGATACTAAATTTAGTTCAGTTCAGTAAACTGAATTGAACCCTATAACTCAAATAGCGTCTAGTGGATAATTCAGTCTTTTCTTGATAAATCTTTGTTTGTAGGTTTTTGTTCTCTGTGGTTCTGTCCACTGAAAGTAAGGGGAAGGATGCTCATGTGACCTTCTGGATGGCAGAGAAGAGGGCCACCCCCAGAGCTATATGCCTATGTGTTTGTAGCATCTTCTTTCTAGATTGAGTCTTTTTCTAACTCAGATAATGCCACTTTTCCTCTGGCTAGTGGGTGTCCTGATGGCAACAGATCATGCTGGAGTCAGAGCCTAAGGATTCAGTCGCCTACATTGGTGCGACTCCTACTTGGACTGGGTTTCTTCCTGGTATCTGGTTGTAGCTCTTGCCGGTGGACTACTTTGCTCTCAGTGCAGTCATCTTCATCAGTTGCTCTTCATGTCTGCTCTGCTACAGGCAGAAATTCTGGACTCCCTCCAAGCCACAGAGGAGAGTCACATCACAGAGATTCTAGTTATATCATCCTTCTCTTTCATTGCACTTTGGCTATTTGACAAAGTTTGAGTCCAAACTTCTTTGGATGAAATTCTCTATTCACTTCCTACATGATCTAACTTGGTAATATGGCTTTACATATCTATCAGCTAATGATGACCAATTCTCTATCTATAACTCATACCTTTCTCCTAGACTCCAAACTTCAATACCAATTGTCTACTCAACAGCCCCACTAAGGTGTCTGATACTCCTCTCCAATGATTAAAATGGAACCCTTTGTCTCCCCCGCAAACCTACTTCCTTTCTTGACTGTACTTAACTCAGTAAATGGCACATGTGCTCTTTCATGTGCTTATGTCTACTACCTTAGCATATTCTATGACTTTCTCCCACCTACATCCAGTCCATTAGGAAACCCTGTGCCTCTTCAAAATACGTTCTCTCTCTGTCTTTTCTCTCTCTTTCCTCTTTTCTCTGTCTCTCTCTTGTTCCTCTCTCTCTCTGTTTCTCTCTCTCTTTCTCTTTCTCTCTGTCTTTCTGTACTTTTTTGATGGTTTATTTGGTTTTGATTTTTTGAGGCAGGGTCTCACTATGTAGTTGAGACTGACCTGGAACTCACTATGTAGTCCAGGCTGGTCTCGAACTCACGGTGATCCTCCTGCCTCAGCCTGCCGAGTGCTGGGATTACAGGCCTGTGCCACCACGCCCAGCTCTTTCTTTGTTTTTGAGACAACATCTTATTATGTAGTTCAGTCTGGCCTTGGTCTTGAACTCACTGTAGACCAGGCTGGCCTTGAATTTACCATGAGCCTGCTACCTCAGCCTCTAGACGACTGGAATTACAGGTTTGTATCACCACGCTGAACTAGGCTTATATTTCTTGCCACCTTTCCCACTACCCAACTTAGTAGGAAATCATCCTGGCTTTGGGATTAGCTTTCTAGTTGGTCCCTGTATCTCTGACCTTGACATAAAATCTACCCTCCGTATAGCATTCAAAGGGTTATTTTTTTAATGCATATATGTCACAATGTTCTTCTGTTCAAAAATTTTAAAAGGTATTGTCTACTTCCTTTGTCTGACAGTCTCATTTTTTTTAATTGAGGCTATTGGTACAATCTAGGTATACAATACAGTTACATTCATCATTGGGATTCTGTACCTTTACATAATAGGTCTTGATTCTCATTTTATCCCCTTGTCCCTGCCCTCCCTTCACCCCCTCTTCCCCTCCCCATTT
>NW_022900928.1:52669465-52724355 GCF_012274545.1 Fukomys damarensis
AGAAAAGGCAATGATGTAACATCAAAATAATCCTTAATTCTGGGGATGAAAATGGTCCCTGAACATATTTAAATTGCTTCTTGCTCTTATAGTCTTATCTTATTCTTTTTTTCTTTAGAGAATACTTTATTAGTTTCTGTAATCAAACCCATGTAGATATGACCTTACATATTTAGTACAATGTGTTACCCCTGTACACATGGAAAAAAAATTAAAAATAAAAATAAATTAAAATTTCTAGACCAATATGGCTGTCCATTTCTGTACAACGCCACTCAACACAGTAAATTGGGATGAGTTTTTCCAAATGGGCAGCACCGTTAAAGTTTCCCAAAATTCAATTTATATATATATGTATATTTTGTTGCTGTTGTGGTACCTGGCACCATTTTTTTTATTAGCATCTTAATCATCATCTGGAAAGAGAACATTCTAGAGTAATATCATTAAATGTAGCTCTGATAAAGCACGGTCCCTTGTCTGACAGTCTCTTTCCTCAGTATTCAGATGGCTTTTCTCTTACCTCCTTTAGGTCTCTGCTCAAATAACTACTTTTCTCTGACCATTAAGTCTTTCTCTGACCTTTTTAGTGATCATTTAAAAATGATATCCCTCCCTACCAATTGAAACTCCTCACCCCATTTTACTGCTTTGTAGCACTTATCTTCACACATTTATGTGTTTATGTTTTCATTGTCTCTTTTCTGCAGTTAAAAATTAGAATCTATAAGAGCAGGTACTTGATCTGTTAATTATCTTATCTCCAGTGCCTAGAACAGTGCCTTGCTTATATGAGAGCTCTACAAATTTCAAGTGATATAATATCTTCTTATAGTGCTTAAAATAAATTCATTAACTTTTCCAGAAGAGCTTTTGCTCCCTCTCCCTATTTTGGGTCTCTGCTTATTGGTACTAGCAAAACATCTTGAAGACTTCCAGTGGTCTGTTGGGAGAAACTTTCTCATTTATACTTTATTGCCTATGGGTTTACATTTTTAACATCTAATTTGTGAAGAAAATAGGATAGTATCTTAATAATGAAAATTCCAGATTATGAAATTTGTACCATTTATAAAGATTTGACTAAAGGCTAAGTTTAGGATAATTCTCATATCTGCTTTTATAACAACACTGAGCTATTACTAAGGTATAAAAAAAGGTGATTTGTTAGATGTAGGTATAAATTAGGGAAATAGATGGGAGGCAGTAATGCTACTAAAAATGTTAATGTATCCTGACTTGCTGCCAAAAACTTCATGCATACTGCCTTCACAACACCCTACACCATAGATAGCCGCAGTATGTCTGCTTTACAGATGAGGAAACCAAGATCTAAGTCATTAGTTACTTGCTTAAAGTTATAGGGTAGTGAGGGGCTGAGATGGGGCTACTCAGTCTACATTTTGCCACTATAACATGCAGTATTCACATTTATCTCCAAAAGGATATTGTCAGACTGCTTGTTTTTGAAAACTATTTGCTAGCTTTTTTAAATCATTAAGTTCATTGGTACATTTTTGGTATACCATACAATAACATTCATCATTGGAAATTTGTACTGTTACATGACATATCTTGCTTATTTTTTTTCTCATTCCTCCACCCTCCCTTCAATCCTGTGTTTTAAAATGATCTTAATAGCCTTTCAAAGAAATGTAGCAGGATAGATTCTTATAGAATCTATAGAATCTTATAGAACTAAAAGAGCTTACAATTTCTGTGACAATGCATGTCCTGGATTATGTGCTGGCTGATGATCATATTGCTTCTGCAATTACAGCGATTATATGGAGATCTTTCATCTGGAATTGCAAGGGTGGCCTTTGGCAGCACAGAGAGGCAGAGTGGACAACATACTATATCACAATGGGAAGCCTGTGACCCGCCTGCACCCTGAGCTTTGAAGAAGCAGCAGGACAATGAAAGGAGAGGAAAGGTAATTACCTAGGTATGAGTGATGACTGCTGAAAAACATGCTCCCCACAGTGGTTAGAACTGGGGTTTTATGGCTTCAATATTTGCACAGCAGGACCTAATGCTGATAGCCCGAGGGGGAAAGCTATGTCTTTTACTTTGGTGCTCTGCCTCTGTGGTATTTCTCATTGTCCTGCTGTGTTTCTTAAAGATCTTATGGGGCAGTCATCCATCAGGGGTGGCATTGATCATGCCCACTCATAACTTAGGCCTGTTACCTCAAGTCATATTGCACTGTTTCTCTGAAGGTGCATATATTCTTTATCTTTTTTTTTTCTGGGACCTGATCTCCTCTTAAGTGATTCCACACATGGCAACACTTTGGGAAAGTTAGCCTGCTCTTTCCTAAGGCTATAAACTCATGCCTGCCAAAGCCTAGGCTAGGAAAAAACATACCCCACAAATCACTTCCTGCAGTGACTTGAAAAAAATGTGACTCATTAGTATTCACAGGTGGAAAACAGGACTTGCCTGTGTTCAGGTTTCTAAGCAGTGAAGACGTTTCTCTGTAAGAGAGAAGGAAGAGCCCTCAGAATCACTTTCAGGTGTTAAAAACACTGTATACTACATCCTTTCCTAATTAATATCAATAGTACATTCTGCAGTATAATCCCTCAGCACTTTGGTGCTATGGATGTATTTATTATCATCTTGTTTGAGGAAGAGGACAGTGATTGACAATGATTGTCTCTACAAATCCCAAGTGGTGTATAATTTGGTTTTCTAATTGTGAATGTTTGCACAATCTGCTTCCTCCTTTGGCTAGATTACTATGAGTTGACATGCTTGTCAATGTGCAATTATGTTTCTCAGTAGAGTCTTGAGTCTGTTGCATGCCTCTAGTGAGGACACAATTTTAACATTCTCAGCCTTGTAGAGTTTTCCCACATATCAACACATGATTATAATGATGGCAAACCCTTTAATGTAAAATAACTTATGCCTGTTTGCTTTGTTTAGTTCAGAATCAACAGGAATCAGAGAAATCTAATCTCCCTAAAAAGTTTTGTAAATGAAACTTTGTTTTGTAAATGTTAACTGTGCTGACCCAACATACCCCAACTGGGCTAGAATAGATAACTAAATGAATTTTAAAGGTAACCCCCCCCACCAAAGAAGTGCTATATCCAAGTTGAAATTCAACTGCCTCACCACCACGTTTTGCATATCAGCAGTGTGAACTGTGACAATGAAATGTAACCACCTGAATGAGATCAAAGCAGTAAAACCCTATAAAAGAGGGAGTTGTAGCCCAGTACTGGGTGGATCAGGGAACCGCCATTAGGTGTAATTGATCCCCATTGATGGAGAAAACTTTTGTAATTTTACTTCTATTCTGCTGCCTCTCTGTGTGTCATTTGCCAATTCCTCTGTCACAATAATCCACAATAACAAGTGTTAGAGTAGATATACTAATGGGAGGGGTGGAGGAACAATGGGTGCAAGCCAGTATGAAGCTTCTACTTTTTTACTTTTACTTTTTAACTTTTCTAAAAGAAGGGTAACACTTGAGTTGAGTACTGAAAGATGCACAAGAGCTTGACAACAGATTGAGGAGGAGGGCATGAATGGCACATGGGAGATCTTGGAACAGCAAGCCTATTTGGAAATTGGTGGTTACAGCAAGTAAGCTATCTTTATAATGTTATTGTCTATTTGGAGCCTTTCTGTTTTTTAATTATGTGGAATTCAATGTTTCCACCATAATAATTTCCCAGTACTCATGGTAGAATGAGTAATATTATAAAGCAACTTCTGATTAGGGTTTGAGTTTAGCAAAAGCTTCTCTTTCCTGTGACTCAGTTTCCCAATTTATAAAACAAAGGTATCAACTGCCCTCTAGTTAAAGGTAATTGATGAGTGAAATATGACACAGATCATGGTCAGTATATGAATTCTCCCTGGGGCTACTCCCTGGGAAGGGTAGACTCAGAAGTGACTGGGAATAATCACTAAGGCCCCCTAATGCCATCTGTGTACACTTTGGAAAGTACATTCACATGGATTCCTCAAGGTCTTGGGGAGATGAAATATTTCTCATAAAAATGTTGGGAATCCCCACATGTGAAAAATGTCTAAAACCCTTTTAAAGTCTAGGGTGTACATTTAAAACCCTTACATATACTCTCAAAGATTTGGAGTAATTCATTTTAGAAAAGAAAACCATAAGGAAGATATACATACAAGTCTTCATACCTTCTTTCAAACTGATAAACTGTGAGTAAAAATGAGCAAGTTTTATGTTCAAGAAAAAGAGCAATTCTCCCAAAGGTAAGAACAATTTTTCACTGCAGTGGAAGAAGAAGTTGAGTAGAGAGAATGAAGTTGAAATATTTCTTGGGGTTCAGCTGTGGGTTTAACTTTTCCCCAATTTTTTATGACATTAATGTAGTGGCTGACAATTCCTGTTTCTTTTATGTAAAAAATTGAAATATTCCAAAAATTCTAAAAAGGTAGTTTATGAGGATTGAAAGGTCCTCATCAGCAGTTCTCAGGACCAGACAGTAAGAAAGGACAGACATAGTTTCCCTCCATGGAATCAGCAGATAGGAGAGCTAGAGGTTCTTTCCTTCTTTCCTCTTCTTGTGCATCCCAGAGTGCCAAGTTTTTGTTTCACACAGAAGACCCTGGGAGGGAAGCCTCACTTCTTTTTCTGGTTCCTTAGTCCGTGGACAATTCTCAGCCCAGGCAGAGAGATCCTCAGGGCTCAGGAATCACAAAATGGCTGCTGGGTGAAGTAAGCCCCTTGGCATACATTAGCCTTATTCTTGCACAGAGAAGGCAAGGCCCCTATCTTCTCCGCTGGATGAGAGGCAACATAAATTGATCATAAAGTCACTGAAGAAGAAAAATGGTAAGAAAAAATAACTAATTTACCTGATTTATGAAGGTCATTAACAACCTACTAGGATGTTCTGATTCAGTTGAGACAGTAAATTTTATGTGACAAAAATGACAATTGAGAAAAAGTAAGTGGGAGAGTGCAAAGGAATAAACATTTTGTTTTTCCTTTGTCCTCACATTACATCTTACTCTCTCTTTACTGGGAAAATCTTATCCTTTCCTGTGACATTGAATTTGAACTATGCCTTCTTGTCCTTCATTTGGACTGATGAGAATGACTCAGTCCTTGTGGTTTGTGCTTTCAATTTACTTCCTCTCTCTAATCATCTCTAATACAGGCTGGTCAAAGTTGGACTTGAGCTAGCTTGGACTCAGAGCCACCTCTGCTGCGTGGTCTGGCCATACTACGGGCCATTTTCAGTGGGTGCCACTGATTGGCTCTGACACAGCACCAGGAGGGTAGCCATGTCAGTGCCCCTGAGCACCGTTTCCCCACTCCCTGGCTATTAGATCCCCTGACTGAGCCAGTCCTTGGACACACTCTGCAGAGGCATGGCAGGCTATAAAGGGTGGTGGTTGATCCTATTATGTTCCTGATTGTATTGATAGGGATTAAAGGGTAGGGATTGATTTGATGAGTATTTTTCCCAATTATGAAAATGAGAATGTCTATAAGTCAATAGAGAATCAAAGACTGGGATGCAATGATATCAGGAAGACTTAATGACCCAGAGATTGAATCAAGGGCAACCCAACAGCAAAAATAAAGATGAGAAAACACTTAAGCAAGCCACAAAAACAGACTTCCAGTCCACCAATGGCAAACAGTAGGGCAAAGGAGGATGAAAAATCAGACAGTGAACCTCCAGGACACTCAGAACTCACAGCACAGGAAGTAAAAAACTGATCAATCAAGCTCTAGAAAAATTCGAAACAAATTATTTCCCAGATAACCATAGAGATGGTGAGCAAAATGAAAGACATGATTTGAGACTCCAGAACAGAAATTGACAAAAAAAATAGATGAGCTTAGTTAGGAACATAATAGAAGCCATGAAGGCCCAGCAAAAGAAAGAAATGGAAACAATGAATGTCGAACATAGGAAAGAAATGGAATCCATTAAACAGATTCAAACAGATATACAGGAGATTAAAAACTCTATTGAAAGCATACCCAACAAAATAAAAGATTGCAAAGATAGAATCTCAGATACAGAAGCTAGGATAGCAGACAGTGACCATGAAAAGAGAGGTCTCTTAAAAACAGTCAGAAAGCATGATAAATCGATACAACAACTCCTAGATGATGCAAAGAAGAATAACATAAGACTGATGGGAATCCATAAAGTACCAGGAGAAAATGCAAATGACTTTAAAAAGCTGCTCAATGAATTAATGACAGAAAACTTCCCAAACAGAGGGGAAGAATTTGACATACAAATAAGTGAGGCATATAGGACACCAACTAGCCATGATCAAAAAAAATCTACACCTAGACATATAATAATCAAGATCCCAGAAACCCAATAGGAGAACAAAATACTATCAGCAGTAAGAGAAAAGAAACAAATCACATGTAAAGGAAAGCCCATCAGAATAATGGCAGAATTTTCAACACAAACCCTCAGGTCAAGAAGAGCCTGGAGTGAGGTATTTCAAGTCCTAAAAGAAAACCTACAACCAAGACTGATGTATCCTGCAAAACTCTCTTTCAAAATGAACAGAGAAATAAGATACTTCAATGACAAAGAACACTTGAAAAACATCATGAATACTAAACCAGCACTACAAAGAAATTTTTTTTTTTTTTTTTTTTTTTTATTTTTTTTTTTTTTGGTACTGGGGATTGAACTCCGGTCCTTGCGCCTGCAAGGCAGGCCACCGAACCACTGAGCTAAATCCCCAGCCCACTACAAAGAATTTTAAACAATATCCTAGAAAAAGACAATGAAGATCACAACACCAGGAGGCCCAACAGAGCAAATCAAATAGCTAAGGCAAGAAACTAAAAGGAGAGGACAAAAAATAAAAAAAGAGTCAACAAAAGGACAATAACATGACAATAATAAGTCAGTACATATCAATGATAACTATCAATGTCAATGGACTCAATTCACCAATCAAGAGAAACAGATTGGCAGAATGGATTAAGAAGCAAAATCCAACAATATGTTATATACAAGAAACACACCTAGTGGAAAAAGAAGCCCATAGACTGAAAGTGAAAGGATGGAAAAACAATTATGCATGTGACAGGAGCCCAGAAAAAAGCAGGGGTAGCAATCTTATTTTCAGACAAAGCAAACTCCAAACCAAAACTGATTAAGAGAGACAAAGAAGGCCACTAAATCCTTGTAAAGGGAACAATTCAAGAGCAAAAACTGACAATCATAAACATATATGCACCAAATATGAATGTCCCCAACTATATAAAACAAATATTAAGTAACATGAAAAACCAAATAACCACTGATACAATTGTAGTGGGGGATCTGAATACCCAACTATCACAAATAGACAGATCATCTAGGCAAAAAATCAACAATGAAATACTAGAACTGAGCCAAGCTTTTGAACACATGGACTTATTAGACATCTATAGAGTGTTGCACCTCACAAAATCAGAATATACATTCTTTGCAGCTACATGGGTCATTCTCCAAGATAGATCACATACTAGCTCACAGAACAGGTTTGAATAAATGCAAAATAATTGAAGTTATTCCCTGTATATTATCAGATCACAGTGTAATAAAACTGAAGATCAATAGCATAAGAAACTGTAGGAACTTCAATAACACATCGAAATTGAACAATACTCTCCTGAACAATCAATGGATCAAAGAGGAAATTAAAGAAGAAATCAGACAGTTTTTACAAATAAACAAAAATGCCAATACAACATACAGGAATCTATAAGATCACAGTAATAAAACTGAAGATCAATAGCATAAGAAACTGTAGGAACTTCAATAACACATCGAAATTGAACAATACTCTCCTGAACAATCAATGGATCAAAGAGGAAATTAAAGAAGAAATCAGACAGTTTTTACAAATAAACAAAAATGCCAATACAACATACAGGAATCTATAGGACACAATGAAAGCAGTTCTATGTGGAAAATTCATAGCACTGAATGCCCACATTAGGAAAACAGAGCAAGCTCAAATAAACAACCTAACAATGACTCTTAGACTCCTAGAAAAACAAGAGCAAGAAAAACCCAAAGCTCGAACAAGAGAGGAAATTATAAAGATTAGAGCAGAAATCAATGCAATGGAAACTAAGAAAATGATACAAAAAATAAATGAATCGAAGAGTTGGTTTTTTGAAAGAATAAATAAAATTGATAAACCCTTAGCAATCCTTATCAAAAAAAAAGGAAATAAAAGGCTCAGATTCATGCAATCAGGAATGAAAAAGGTGAAGACACAACAGATCCCACAGAAATCCAGAGGATCATTAAAACCTACTATGAGAACCTGTACTCTAATAAAATGGAAAACACGGAAGAAATGGACAGATTTCTAGATACTTATGAATTACCAAAGATGAACAAAGAAAATAAAAACATTTTAAATACCCCAATCACAATCAGTGAAATTAAAAATGTAATTAAAAATTTACCAACAAAGAAAAGCCCAGGTCCTGATGGATTCACTGCTGAATTTTACAAGACATTTAGAGAAGATCTACTGCCATTACTCTTCAGATTTTTTAATGAAATTGAGAGAGAAGCAATACTTCCAAATTCATTCCTGGAAGCAAATATCACTTTGAGTTTCAAACCTGGGAAAGATGTAACTAAAAAAGAGAACTACAGGCCAATCTCCTTAATGAATATAGATGCAAAAATCCTCAATAAGATACTAGTAAACAGAATACAGAGGATCATCAAGAATATCATACATCCTGACCAAGTTGGATTTATTCCAGGGATGCAAGGATGGTTCAACATACATAAATCAATAAATATAATACACTATATTAACAAAGTCAAGGACAAGAACCACATGATCCTCTCAATAGATGCAGAAAAAGCATTTGACAAAATTCAACACCCATTCATGATAAAAACTGCAAAATTTGCAATAGATGGTCTATGTCTCAACTTAATAAAGGCTATCTATGAAAAACCAACAGCCAACATCATATTAAATGGCCAAAAACTGAAAACCTTCGTGTTAAAATCAGGAACAAGACAAGGATGCCCACTATCACCACTCCTCTTCAATATAGTTCTGGAAACATTAGCCATAGCAATTAGGCAAGAGAAAGAAATTAAAGCAATAAAGATAGGAAAGGAAGAAGTTAAACTGTCATTATTTGCTGATGATATGATACTCTACATTGAAGACCCAAAAAACTCCACCAAAAGACTTCTCGACTTAATTGACACTTTTAGCAGAGTAGGTGGATACAAGGTCAACTCCCAAAAATCAATAGCCTTCTTGTACACAATAACAGACTCACTAAGAAAGAAATTAGGGAAACAATTCCTTTCACAATAGCACCCCCCCAAAAAATGAAGTATCTGGGAATCAATCTACAAAAGAAGCAAAAGACCTCTACATTGAAAACACAGCACTCTGAAAAAAGAGATTGAGGAGGATATAAGAAAATGAAAAGATGTCCCCTGCTCCTGGGTAGGAAGAATCAACATAGTGAAAATGGCCATACTACCAAAACTGCTATATAGATTCAATGCAGTGCCAATTGAAATCCCAATCCTATACTTCATAGAAGTAGAAAGAAGAATCCAAAAATTCATTTGGAACCATAAGAGACCTAGAATAGCAAAAGCCATCTTAGGCAACAGACACATGGCAGCAGGTATAACAATTCCCAATTTTAAACTATACTGAAAAGCCACTGTAATAAAAACAGCATGGTACTGGCAAAGAAACAGACCTGAGGATCAGTGGAACAGACTGGAAGACACAAAAACAACTCCAGATGCACTCAGCTACCTCGTCTTTGACAAAGGAGCTGACAATCCACACTGGAGGAGAGATAGCCTCTTTAATAAATAGTGTTAGAAAAACTGGATCTCAACCTGCAAAAGATTAAAACTAGACCCTTATCTTTCACCATGCACTAAATTAAAATCCAAATGGATTAAAGATCTACAAATTAAAACAGAAACACTAAACTTGCTGGAAGATAAGTTAGGCAGAACTCTGGAAGACATTGGCATAGGAAAAGACTTTATGAACAAATCCTCATTAGCAAGGGAACTAGCAGAAAGAATAAACAACTGGGATCTCATCTTAGTAAAAAGCTTCTACACTGCAAAAGAAACCATCAACAGAATTAAGAGACAACCTACAATGTGTGAAAAACTTTTTACCAGCTGCTCCTCAGACAAAGGACTATTATCTAAAATATATAAAGAACTCAAAACAACCAGGCCCCCCAAATATAAAGACCTAATTCAAAAATGGGCATCTGAAATGAACAGACATTTATCAGACAAAGAAATAAAAACAGCAAGTAAATACATGAAAAAGTGCTCCACATCACTGGTCATTCGAGAGACATAGATGAAACCAACACTGAGATTTCACCTCTCCCCACAAAGAATGGCTGCTATCAAGAAATCACACAACAACAAATCTTGGGGTTGTGGGGAGAAAGGAACCCTTTTCCATTGTTGGTGGGAGTGCAGACTGGTGCATCCACTATGGAAATCAATATGGAGATACCTCAAAGAACTAGGATTAGAGGTTCCATTTGACCCAGCCATCCCTCTTTTGGGTATCTTTCCAAAAGAATTAGAATCATACCACAGTGATATATGCTCACCCATGTTTATAGCAGCACAGTTTGTAATAGCTAAAACTTGGAAACAGCCTATCTGCCCATCACTTGGAAACTGAATAAAGAAGATGTGATTTTTCTATAACATGGAATACTATGCAGCCATAAAGAATGAGAAAGTAGATTCATTCCTAGGTAAATGGGTACATTTTGAGGATATACTCCTAAGTGAAATAAATAAGTCACACATATGCAAATACCAAATAGTTTCTCTGGTGTGAAAAACTAAAATAGTACTCAAGATCCTAAAGGGACAATTAGCAACGTAAAAATAGGAAGAAAAGGATCAAAGGTGTAGGGACAGTGAGAAGGATAGGGAAAGGGGAACAAGGGAAATGGAAAAAATATGAGGAAATGTAAAAATGGAATTAAAGTGTTTAAAAGGGGGAGGGGAGGAGAGCATGAAGGGAGGGTGGGGATAAGGGGAAAAAATGAGAACCAAGACCTGGCATGTAAAGGTACAAGATCCCAGTAATGAATGTAACTGTACTGTTTACCTAGAATGTACCAATAAATTCAATTTAAAAGAAAAAAATAATTGGACGAGATTAGATGGAATATTTTATATTGGAGGACAACAATCTACTTTGTTTTTACTTCTCTAACCAAATGTGAAAAAAATCACACAGATATTGCAAAGCTAAGGATTGCTTATCTCTTTTATCCTTTTTTTTTTCCAGATAAAACAACTTTGAAAATTGTAGGTGTTCTCAGTGATCATCTATTTTAATGTTTCTCAAAGAATACACAGTGTTTCTAGATTGTATGCTATTTTTACATTTTAAAAAGTACATATTTCAATGTCATAAAATTTTAGAAAGCATAAAACCATGATTTCAAGAATATTATTCGGTAGAATATATATACATATATATGAATATAATGTATATATACATGTAATTATATGTGTATATAATGTCATAATAATCTGAAAGTTCATATGGATGACTAAAGTTTGGGAAACTCTTGACTCATCTATTTTTTCTTCCAGTAGCTAGGAAAACTGAAGCTCAAGGCCAATGTCACACAATGAATTCCTAGTAGAACTGGAGCTTAAACCCAGGATAAGGTGCATGGGACTCTCCATCCATCATTTTTTCCATTTTCCTAAATGTGTAATCTGTTTTTTGCTATAATCACAAATCAACAGTTTTCTGTATTGTTAAACTCTGTATTTAATATAAAGATATTATTTGGAGAAAAACATACATAATGTCTAGCTAATACTGTAAACTGATCTTAAAAGTTGTCCCAGTTGGATTTGGCTATAAAGTTTGAGGATCTCTGTCCACTGGAAGCTCTTCATGTCTGCAGCAACCCCCTTTAGCCAGCCTTCCAGTGTCTTCAGATTGTATTCAGGTTGTAGTTAAGAAAAAGCAGAGAACTTTAAATAGTTAAGTACTACAATGAGACTTGTTTTTTGTGAAATCATATCTGCCTCTTGCTATTCTGATATTCTTTCTCTTTTATAACTTTAAACTATCTCTGTTGCAACAAAGCACTTACAATAGCAATCATAGCTACCATACCTCATTAAATTCTTACCTTATGTCAAGCCCTGTTCTAAGTACTTTTTACTCATGACTAAAATGTTTTTACTCATGAAAATTTTATTATATACAATTTAGAGATCATAAAATAGAGACACTCGGAGCTTCACCAACTTGCTCAGTAGTAGAGATTTAGAGAATTTTATCTCAGACAGTCTGTTCCTGTGTCATACTATTGGTCTTGTGTTCACAGCAAATTCAAATGTAGCAAAATTAACCTAAACCTTAAAAAATTCCCCTATAAATTTTTATGAGTTTTATATTATGATAGCACTGGAAACTCATTGTAGTCTTCATATAATTTGATGATTGAGTGGAAATTAAAAACAGCTTTGTAGAGCCAGATGTGGTGGCACATGCCTGTAATCCCAGCACTTGGGAGGCCAAGGCAGGAGAATTGCTGTGAGTTTGAGACCAGCCTGGGCTACATAGTAAGTTTCAGGCCAGTCTCAACTACATAGTGAGACCCTGTCTCAAAAAAACAAACAAATAAATAAATAAATAAAATGAAACATAAAAACAGCTTTGTATTCTAATGTTCATGTCGTACATAAAAATGTTATCATACATGATTTGAGAGTCTCTTAAGGAGGATTATATGGGCTTAAAAATCAGTAAGATAATTAAAATGTGTTTCATCTAAACTAATTCTAAAATTATGGAAAGTAGAAAGGATAAAATACAAAATGCAAAAAAGAAAAGTTAACTCAATAAAAACAATAACATTAACAATTGTAATAGCAGCTACATATGTTGAGAACTTTGTATGTACTCAGCACTATATTAGTACTTATTTAAATGTCATCTAAATTCTCACAATTGACCTTTGCAGTCTTTATCATCATTCCAATTTTATATTGAGGTTCATTTTGTGTCCCTATAACCAGTTAGTGGTTGCAGAACCATGGGTGTGGGCCCTGACCCAGTTGTTGAAATTCATCCTTTTCTGATTTTAGGAGCTCATAGAATGTCCTGACATTTGATGCCATGTTCTTTTGTTGTATTTTCTGGTTTGAGTCTTGAATAAGGAAAACATTAAACATTTTCCTGCCTTAAATTGAATGACCTATTCTCAAAGCCAGTTAGTGGGTTAAAGAGGCTTTTGGGGGGTCTTTCTGTAAGAATGGATTTTAGAAAATTTATAGTAACATTTTCACTTTTATTTTAATTTTCTGGTCCTCAGAAGTACCACCTACTTCTTTTAATTACATCTTTCATGAAAGAGATACAGGTCTGGATACCTTTTGACTGGTTTAAGAATCAAGTATTGTGGATTTGCCAGTGTAGAGGCAATTCTGGAGAAAATAGTTCACAGCCTTCTCAAAATGATACTTTGAAACTGTTTGGGTCAAGAATAGCCTCTCTTGAATAAGTTTACAACATTCTTAGCTGATAATTTTGAAAGCAACATATAATTTGAATGTTTGACTCCTTTGGTTTAAAACAAATCTACAAATTTAATGTATATAATGTATTTAATATAAATGAGGTTTATATAAAACTCATTCACAAATAGTAACAAAGTCCAACTCTCCAAAAAATAGCCTTCTTGGTTTTAAAAATTATCCACTTTGCATTAAGAGTTATTTCATTGTAATTCTGAAATTCTAGACATGTATTCTAACATGGCCCTTCAAAACAACAGAGATCAAGTTTGTTCTTTCCAGTACATGACAGCTCTTCATATCTGTGGAGACAGCTTTGTTATTTTTTCTGAATTGTCTTTTCTTAAGGTTAACCAAAGGTTCTTTAAAACTTTCTTCCTCTAAAAAATACTAAGAGAATACTTTCTCCAGAGAATTTTAGTGTCAGGAATAAGCACAGCTTAGTTCATTTCTAGTTTTAAAAAATGGGGAATTTACAATGACAAAATACCAGTTGGCCTGTTTTCTCTTTGCAAGGCAGACTTTAGGATGATGATAAATATTTGTCTAAACTGTGCAGTTGAGCCATATGCAAATTTGCATAATAGCACTCCAGGTGATGTGCTGCATGGTAATTGCATGTTACTTGTAACTTGATAAAGCTGGATTTTAGTAATGCATTTATGACTGTATGCACTATCAGCAAGCCAGAGACCCTCAGCTTGTCTCCTTGTCACTTCAAATAGCTTTGAGGAAGAGGAAAAATGTGGTAAGAGAGGGTGGGAGCTGGTTTATCAGACTTTTTCAAGGTCACAAATATATAATATGTGATTTCAAATAACTTCTAAAAGATGTGCAAGATAATAGTTAACAGAACAAATATTTTGATTTGACCTGTCCAAAATTTCAGTCTTTGCCAGGATTGATTTGGCCAGATGGATGGCAAAAAAGAGGAAGAATATGTATTAAACATGAATCATTTCACCTGTGATTACTAATACAATGGATCCAGGAGTCAGGTAGCTCAGATTACCAGGTTCTTTCACAAGTGAACTAGAGATTTACTTGTACAGAAGGTACCAATTTGACTTTAAATACAACACATTCATTTTTACAAGGATGTGGTAAGACTTAGGGATGGTGAGACTTAGTAGAAGGAACCTTTGTGTTTGAGCGAGTAGCCTTTCTACAAATCAAAGACTTGTGTGATGTTGGGCAGACTCATAGGCTCTACAAGCCTCAGCTCCAGATATAAATAAATAAAAAAGGATTGAAATAATGTCTCCTGAACAGGACTTCCTAGGACTGACAGAAGACATTTCCCCCATTTTCTGCTTTTAGAAATTAAACTGGGATCATACAATATTCTTGGACTCAATCTACCTATGCCAGGGTCAGCAACCTTATTTGTACACTGAACATCACATACAAAATTATCCAAAGTGCTATTCTTTCTTCTCTTTCCATGAATCATAGGTTTATTTTAATCCACCTTGCATTTTCCCATCAAAAATTCATGGTACTTACTGCATGCTAGATAGTTTTAAATTTTTACATATTTTAATTAATTTAATATTTATCATACATTTGTTTGAATGAATATTTTTACTCTCATGTTAAAATATGGATTTGAATATCCACCAGAACTCATACGACAATGCCTTGCCAGATGCTGGCTTTGGGGGAAGTGGGTGGATCATGAGGGCTCTTACTTTATCAGTGGATTAACCCACTGATGAGATTATAATTATTAAGAGATGATACATTATTAGAAGAGAAGGCATTATTAGGAGATGATGGAAACAGGAAGTGGGACCTACTTGAAAGGAGTGGATCATGGGAGCATGACCTTGATCTGTGCCTTGACCACTTCCTCTTCTTTTTCCTATTTATTGGGCTTCCTATTACTATGAAGTCAACAGCTGTCTTTGCCATGTCTTTCCACCATGTTTCTGCCTTCAAGCTAGCTGCTCATGTGCTGAAACCTTTGAAACTGTGAGCCAAAACAAATGTTTCCTTCTTTAAAGTGATTTCTCACAGTGTCAGAACACTAACAGATCCTATTTTACAGATAACTCAAGTGAGGCATAGAGAAGTTAAGAAATTTCTCATGGTTATACAATTAATAAATGTTGATCTGAAGTTTGAATTCTAGTTGTCTAGCTTTTGAATTAATCGCTGAACTACTATATTACTTTGCATTTCTTATGTTGAACTATAAGTTCTTTCCTTTTCTGTAATCAAAACAATAGCCCAAGATCTAAGCCTCAGTGTTGGGAAATAAAAAGGAGTGAGGGAAACGATTTCAAACAAGAAAATATGTGACACATCTGAAGGGGACTGTTTCTATTCACAACTAGCTACGGGTTGCCATGGATATTCCTGGCCTCCTTCTGCCAGAATATTTTCTGATTTTTTCAGTAAAAGTCACAAATCATAATTTTAAACAGCTTCTTTATTTGGTGTTGTGGTTCAAACCGAGGGCTTCATGCATGTCAGGTAAGTTGCTTCAAACTAATGACAAAATTTTATGGATTTAATACAAGCCATCAGTGGTTCACAGCACAATAGTTTGTGATATCAATTGAGAGAAAGCAATAGCACTGTGGTTGGAAGAATAATTTTTAAAGCTAGAGTTCAAACTGAAATGCGCGCTTCATTACTTCTGATTAAGTCATAACTCTCTTACCTAAGTTTCCTTGTCTGTAAAGTGGGGGCACAAGATATAAATGAGGATATACACCTCAAATTATTATAAGGATTAAATTAGTAATATAAACAACACCTGGACAATGTTCAGCACATGATATATATTGTATTAGTGCTTTGTTTCATATCTTATTATTCTGCCCCATGAAATAAAATTAACCATCTAGATTCTACCTCTATTTTTAGGAAGTGAAGCCCAGAGAAATTGTTTCTAAATAAAAATTAAATAAAATGAAATTGGGCTGGGTATGGTGATACATGTCGGTAATCCCAGCATTCTGGAGTCTGAGGCAGAAAGATTGCTGCAAATTAGTGGCCAGCCTGGATTATATAGTGAGTTCAAGACCGGCCTGAACTACATACTATATAGAGAGACCCTGTCTCAAAAAACCAAAATATAAAAAAAGAAAAGAAAAAGAAAATTGATTTCTCACTATTATTTTTCCTTCTAATTTGTTGTTGATGTTATTTTTAATCTTTTTTCCTAATACTGTTTTGAGAATAAAGACACAACTCCTTAAAATAACATTTATTTGATTCCAAATTACACAGAAGTGTTTGAAATATAAGAACTAGATGACTTTTGCGGGAAAGAAAAGTAAAAAATACAGAAAGAAAAATTATTGATCATTTTTAAAATATGGCAATAATTAAAAATTCCATTAAGCATCTTCCAGGAACAGTATTCCACAGAGATGACATGAGTGTATGAATATGGATCAGATAAAGTCCCAGAAATACCTCAAATATAAGATCCTGGACCTTATTCAGGAAAGTTTTGTTAATTTATTTAGGTCATGTTTGTCTTTGTTATGGCTTGTGTCTAGATGTCCCCCTAAAGCCTCATGTGCTCGTAGGTGGGGCTTTTATGAGGTGGATGGATGTAGGGCATGATTTGAATTATGAAACTGGGATTAAGGGTGTATGATTATTAAATTAGTCCACTGATTGAGTCAGCATAGGTCTAGGTGTGGATAATGTGAAGGTCCATCCTGGTGGGCACCACTCAATAGGCTGATGGCCTGGATGAGATAAAGGGAGAGGCAGGCTTGCTGCTGCTGCTGCTGTTTCCCTGCATCCTGCCTGCTCTGTCATGAACTGTTTCTCCTCTGCAATGCCCCTCTGCCAGGCCACATTACCTTGAAGCCATCTGACTATAGAATGAAACTTTTACAAATTGTGAGCCAAAATAAACCTTTCCTCCTTTAACTGGGTGTTGGATATTTTGCCTCAGCAATGAGAAAAATAACTAAGTCTTCATCAGAACTCTAGAGCCATGGAGGTCCATGATTGTGTTCATGAGAATTCTAGACCGATAGGATGCATTTTGAGAAACTGATCAAATATGAGAGGTTGGAGGACTAGAAAATGTGGGTTACCTACTCAGCTACCTCCTCTCCTTCACTGTCTTTTCAAGTGAAACATTCTTATGAGCCTTTCCCTGTTCAAAGGGATGAATATTGATTTGATTAAACCTGAAATTGTAATTCTCCTCTCTTGATTGGCATCGGTGTGAGAACTAGTCTGTTCAATTATTCCAGGGAATTATTTTAAAAGAACAATACACCAAGCTACTGCATTTTTTCCTTTGTATCTTTGCCCCTAGATTAAGCTATAGTTAAGACAAGGTATATTAACCACTTTCTGTTGCTGGGATAAAATATCTGGCATCCACAGCTTAAAGGAAGAGACATTTATTTTGGCTCATGATTTCAGGGGATTCATCCGTGGCCAGCTGGCTCCTGGGCAGACGCATTATGGTGGAAGATTATAGCAGAGGAAAGCTGTTCAATTCATGGGATCCAGGAAGCAGAGTACCAGGGAAGAGCCCGAGAGGAAGGGGCCAGGGAACAAATACAGTCCCCAGGGTCATGTTCCCAGAACTCACTTCCTCCATCTAAGCCCCATATCCTAATACTCTATTCAGATAATCCACCGATGAGGTAGTACTCTCACAAGCCAATTGCCTCTTCAGAAATCTCTTAATCCAGTTAGACATTCAAGATACATGATACTTGAAGCTACTAAAACTATTTTGGAGGATAAACAGAGGAGCTAACACATTGAGGATGGAAGGTGGAA
Organism: Fukomys damarensis; assembly: GCF_012274545.1. NCBI lineage: Eukaryota > Metazoa > Chordata > Mammalia > Rodentia > Bathyergidae > Fukomys > Fukomys damarensis. The sequence goes on from NW_022900928.1 coordinate 52,687,813, forward strand.
GAAACATTTTTAATAACATTATTAATGATAAAAATAACCTTGGAAATTCCTTCTCACTGAACTTATTAAACAACATAATTTACCTTATAAAACTGCTTTTAATTAGATACTCCTGTTAAAGCTTCTATCATTTTCATGACATAAGTTTTGTTCCAGAATGGTGTAAGAAACAGAACATAAAACACAGAATTTGTTGAATAACGTACATGGTGGCAATTGTTCCACTCCAGGCTGGGAAGCTGAAGATATGTATTATATTTGCAGTCGGGAAGTGTTTGATCCAACTGCCACTCATTTTTTGTGAAGTAGATTACATTCTGATTTGGCTCTAGTTTAGGGGAAATGGGAGAAAATTTTCCAGTGTACAGGGATTTGCTGCTGTTTATAGACTTCTTAAATAAGATTCTTCAAGAAAGATACAAATCTTCTGAATGTGACTCATGTGAGAACAAAGAGGCAGAAAACAGACTACTAAAAGAGGCATTTTATACCTACAGGGTAAGAACTGAGTTGACTGACAATCTTTTTAATCTAAACTCTTGCAGTGTTGGAAAAAGTGGTTTCTGCTCCTTCCCCCCAAAGCTAGTTTATGAAGCAGCAGGAAACAGAATTATCAGAAGATAAAATTAATAAGTTTGGCCTCAGGCCTCTTGCAAATGGCCCCATTATTAATTACTTCTAAATGAAAGAGATGCAGCTCTGTTAGCAAAGGATGAAGAAAGATAGTTGCTTCCCCAATCAAGGTCAGTCCTGTGTAAGTTCTTAAGGTAGTGTGGGATTGCATAATTTTGTAATCTTAAATTCCTAGTCTCAACTGTGATTAATGTAAATTAGCAGGTGAACATTTAGTAGTTCCGGGTAAATAGATAAAGATTGTTTCACTCCTTGTCTGCCCAGAAGGAATGTTTTGAAAACCTTGGGACATTATGTAAGTATCTTGAGTATAGACCCCCATCCTGCCTATCCCCTTATAGAAAGGACCTCAGCCCCTGAGCTGGCACCTCTTGGAGCTACTTGGCTCCAGGACTGCTGTCTGGCCAGACTAATAAAGGTCTGTTTTCCAACTAGTCTGGTGTGTTCCTTCCTGGGTGATTCTCACTTCTCATCAAGCTCCCGGAGCAATCGCTGAGCTATAGGTCCCATCATCATGGAGACCCTTTGGGCTGTTCAGGGCTCCCGGAAGTAAGGCCCTGGGTCTTGCATCTGGAGGCCTCCTTGGGCTATAGGACTCAGCACCGTGGAGGCCTTTCAGCTGTTCACACTCTACAGAGTGGAAGTAAGGCCCTAGGTCTTACATTTGGGATCATTTAAACCAATGGAGAGGGTCGCCAAGGTACAGAGGTCTAAGGACAGATAGTGGGTAGGAAGTAACAATTTCAAAATTAGAAACCACGTCAAATAAAAAAAAATTAGCTGTGGTTACTAATCCATGAAGTTGACTAGAAGTAAATAGACTGGATATCTTCCAAATTTGTGTGATTTCTGTATTGTGACAGAAACATTGATTCTGGCTCAAAACAGCCTATGAATATCAACCCCCTAAGGCAAATTGCAACCTTTACATGTAAACCAACAGAAAGTGGATAACTATATTTGTGCCTCTTTCAGAAAAAGTGATCCACCTTGTTCATCTTGAGTGTGGTTGGTTGGGGCCTACCCAGAGACGGTCTTAGGTCTACTGCAGACAGTGAACAAGGACCACCCTCTTTGTGGCCAGAACTCAGACTTCTGGACTGGCTGCCCTGAGAGTTGTCTGCATGGGTTGGGCACAGAGTCCTCATGACTTCTGTCCATCTGGGGATGTGGGAGTAAAGGTCCCTGTTTTATTTCTCATTCTATCTCATCCAAGGGGGAGTTTTTGTCAGTTATTTTCTTTTAATTCTTTCAGTGTATATTTGTGGGTTATGAGTAGATAACTTTTCTTTTAGTTTATAAGTTGAATATGATACCAAGAAGAAAATGCCATCATCACTGAGATGTCCAGAACCTGAAGCCAAATGCTCCTTTTAGGAAAAAGAAGAATGAATGCAACATAAATGTGAGGCCTCTGTGTGTGTGTGTGTGTGTGTGTGTGTGTGTGTGTGTGTGTATGTGTGTCACATATATTGTTCCAGTTATGAGAAAGTGACTAAAACAGAAAGGACCAGGGTATATGGTGAGGAAGGTAGCCAAATTTTTTTATTAATACATTTTGTAGTAAACAATGTTTCTATTTCTTTCTTTTTTGTGGGGGGGGGGACCAGGAATTGAACTTGAGACCTTGTGCTTGTGAGGCAGGTGGTGGAACCACTGAGCTAAATTCCCAACCTATGTTTCTATTTCTTATGCTGAGTTAGTATTGGTACAAAGATCATCTTAATTACTTTTTTGTCACGCCCTTTCCCTCCACTCCCTTCTTCTCCCTCCAGCTCTTGCTTCCCTTCCCATTTAAGAAAATCGATCTCCCTATTTCCTATTATCTATCATTTTGTTTTGTTCTTTATTTATATTTTAGGTTTCTCATATAAGAGAAACCATTCAATATTTAAGCACAAATGTCTGAATTATTTCACTAAGTATTATGGTCTCAAGATGCAGCCATTTTCCTGCAAATGACTCATTTATTTTTCATTATGGTGGCATGCACATAGACACACACACACACACACACACATGCACACACAGAGTGACATTTATGGTATTTAGCATGGCAAGGAGTGGAAAATGTTAAACTGTTTTTGAATATCCAACGTCTCTTTCTGCCTCCCATCACTATGGACTTCCAAATTACTTTTTTTTTCTGGTTAGGAATCTATGTGCTTCATAGGGTCCCTTCTCACTCCCAGGGGCTTATATTTTGATAAGACTAAACCAATCAAAGCAAAGTCATAATCAATGACAGTCATTAGTTTAACTATGGATTATGTCTACATTCTGACCAATTACACAGCAGGAGAACTCTGTGAGAGACTTCTGGAAAAGACTTTCCCTCCTGTGAAAAAGAAATGTGTGCAGAACTCTCCTTCTTCCTCTCTCAGCTTCTGGAAGTTGAAAGGTGAAGAGATACTCAGCTGCAGCAGCATTTGGCAACTCTCCTGGAACTTCAGATCCTTACAGAGTAGAAAGATAGATGGAACCTGGGTCCCAGTTGATATTGTGCTGCCTCTGAATGAGCCTGGCTCTGCCCAGCACCTTCTTGTGAAGCGAGACAATGAATGCCTGGTGTTTAAGCCATTAACTGAGTTTTCTGGTACTTAAACCACTAAGCATACTAAATGAGTCAGAGAGACAAGGTCCTCCTTACATACTACCTGTAGGGCCTGTTAGTTATTACATATTTATTTGTTCAAAACTTAGTTTCTTGAGTGAAATAAAGAGCTGAATTTGAAGCCAGTCTCTGCTACCTAGAAGCTTAAAGTTCCTTAACGTGCTTATGCCTCGGTTCTTGGTCTGCAACAATAGAGGTAACAGAAACCTACTTGATAAGATTGCTGTGAGGGATAAGAGTATATCCAGACAATAAGTATTAAATAGATGTTGACTGCTTTGCGCTATTACTTTATTGATAAGGAATAGTCTAGCCTCAACCGGAAGTAGAAGCTTCATTTAAAGAGCTTTCCTCTGCAATTTAAGGAAAATAAAAATGTCACTTATTCCTGGCTTCAATGCTTCAGAAATAGGCGGCTAAAAAACAGGAGCAAGTTCATTTGACTGAAATGGAAGCTTTTCAATACTCCTCCCCCAGATTTTCTGGTTAAACAAGCACAGATATTTTCTACAATTATCCAGGTGGCTCAGTTGGGATGTGCAGTTCTTGCTGATCTGGTAATTGATGGCAAGCAGGAGATGTCTGAACAGGAATGCTGAATTACTTTCACTGTGGGAATAGATTGTGTTGGCACTACTGTTACTATAATTATTTAAACAGCATGATTGTTGTTGCTGTTCTTTCTGTTTCTGGAAACTGGATGTATCTATTTATCCAGGTTGGTATTTCAGATATCTGTAGCCCACAATGCAGATTTAAATCCATTCAAGGCAGTGATAAGATGAACATAAATGAGAACCCAACCTGAGATAGAAGGTTCAGCATTACATGTTATATAAGTGGTTGAAAATTACATTATGAAACCACAGAGCATATTTTTATAAGGACGACTAACATAAATTTAATGGATGTTGCTCATTAGTTCACTACAGTTCTCTGAAGCTGTCTTGTACCTAAGCATGATTATTTTTTTAAAACAGCACTTGCAGACATGTCTCCCACTAACAGAATTACCATTTTTTTTTTATCATAACTGCATGTCTAATACCGGAAACTACAAACCTGATTTCTGCCTCAGATGCCAATTCAAGTGTGACCCTAAACTGAGGAGATACATTTGAGTGATGGATTAGGAGTAGATATGATTTCATTTAAAAAAAAATCCCAGAGCACTGTTTTGTACAAGGTGCTCAATCTTCCTGAACTGCTGTCTCCTCATCTATAAAATGGGAATATCAGTATGTCTATTTATCACAGGATTGTCATTATCATAAAAGCTGAATAAATTAAGCTTAGGTCTTTTTTCTGTCCCTTATTTGGACTTAAGTTTCCCCATTTTTAAAAAACGAAGAGGGATTGTTAAACATGCTGGTGATAAGGTAAGATCCACCAACCTTCTCAGCCAACTTCAAGTCATCTTTCATATTTCAATAAAGTTTACATTGTAAGAAGATTCTCCAAATCCCATACCTACTCCAGTTTTGGGGTGGACATCTCTGCTATATTCTCTCAAAGCAGCCTAACTATACACTTGATTGCAGTCTATATACTTTTAGTGTTGCTTCTCTGCTTATCTTCACTGCTCATAAAACTATAAGATTGTGAAGTAAAGGACCTGGGTCTTCTTTGTCCTCCCCAGTAGTCTCAAACAAAGAATGGCTGAATAGGTGTGCAAGTATCCACATCAAAAAATGCACACCTGAATGACTACCAATTGGTATAGTACTCTGAGATTCTGTTCCTCAGAAATTTACAAAAAATTATTGTGAAATATTTTAAATATTTGCCACAAAAGAATATAATCAAACCTCATATATCTATAATCCAGATTCCGCAGTTATCAAAATAGATCAAGATCGCACCAAAGTTGCTTCATTTTTCCTCCTTTTTTAGTTTTTTTTTAAAATCCTGGATCACTATCATATTATTTTACTCCTAAATATTTTAGGTTCTACCTCTAAAAACAGGGGCATTTTATTTTTATTTAACAATAATGCATTTATGACATCTAGCTAAATATAATCAATAGCAAAATCTTTGTGTCATCTACTGATTAGTCATATTGTGATTTATCTAAATCTCTCTGAGCCTTTTTACACATTATTTTTTTTTTTGCAAGTGGGAAAAATGTTCCACATATCATTGGGTTGATACAATTTTAATTCCTTCTCACTTTTGTTTCCTGCCATTTTCTTTTTTAAAAAAATTAATTATATTGGTTCACTTAAGGTATATAATATAATGACATTCATCATTGGAAATTTGCACCTTTACATAATCCATCTTGGTTCTTATTTTTTTCCACATTCCCCTGCCCTCCCTCCCTATCTACAAAGATTTGGTTTCCATTTTTTCATTTTCTCATATTAATTCCATTCCCTTCTTTCCTTTCCCCTACCTCTCCCATTTCCCCTTCCCTGTTGCCCCTTTTCTTTCTATTTCACATTATCTATTATACCTTTTAGTCCTTATTTACACTTTCAATTTTTCATACTAGAAAAACTATTCAGTATTTACACATGTATATCCTATTTATTTCACTTAAGAGTATCATCTCAAAGTGCATCCATTTAGCTATAAATGTCTCTAATTTCTCATTCTTTATGGTTGAGTAGTGCTCCATTTTATGAAAAAAACAAAAACAAAAAACAAAAAACATTTTCTTTATCCAGTCTCCAGTCGATGCGCAATGGGCTGCTTCCAAGTTTTAATTATTTTAAACTGTGGCTGCTATAAACATGGGCATGCATATATCACTGTGATAAGATTCTTTTAATTCTTTTGGAAAGATACCCAGCAGAGGGATGGCTGGGTCAAATGGGACTTCTAATCCCAGCTTTTTGAGGTATCTCCATATTGATTTCCACAGTGGTTGCACCAGTCTGCACTCCCACCAGCAGTGGAGCAGGGTTGCTCTTTCCCCACAGCTCTGCCAGCATTTGTTTTTGATTGATTTCATGATAGCAGCCATTCTTTCTAAGTTGAGGTGAAATCTCAGAATTGTTTTCATTTGCATCTCTCAAATGACCAGTGATGATGAACATTTTTTCATATGTTTATGTGCTATTTCTACTTCTTTGAGAAATGTCTGTTCATTTCAGATGCCCATTTTTTTTTTTCCTTTGGTGCCAGGGATCAAATTTGGGACCTTGAGCTCATGAGACAAGTGGTGGAACCACAAGCTAAATCCCTGGCCCCTGATAACCATTTTTGGATTGTGTGTTTAAATTTGGGAGGTCTGAGGTTTTAATTTCTTTATATAATCTAGATAGTAGACCCTTGTCTGAGAAACAGCTGGTGAAAATTTTATTCCCACATTGTGGGTTGTTTCTTTATATTGTTGATGATTTCTTTTGCAGTGAAGAAATTTTTTAATAAGAGATTCCACTTATTAATAGTTTGTGCTAGTTCATAGGCAACTGAGGTTTTGCTCATAAATCTTTTCCTATGTCAATGTCTTCAAGAGTTCTAACCTTTCTTCCAGCCAGTTTAGTGTTTCTGTTTTAATATTTAGATCTTTAATCCATTTATATTTTAGTTTAGTGCATGGTGAGAAATACAGCTCTAGTTTTCATTTTTGGCAAGTTGAAACTCAGTTTTTCCAGCACCATTTATTAAAGAGTCTATCTTTCCTCCAGTGAGGGTGTTTGGCTCCTTTGTCGAAGATGAGATGGCTGAGTGTATCTGGATTTGTTTCTGCATCTTCTAATCTGTTCCACTGATCCTCAGGTTTGTTTCTTTGCCAGTACCATGCTGTTTTTATCACAGTAGCTTTATGGTATAGTTTCAAGTTGGAGATTTTGATACCACCTGTCATGTCTCTGTTACCTAGAGTTGTTTTTGCTATTCTAGGTCTGTTCTTGTTCCAAATGAATTTTTGGATTATTTTCACAAGGTCTGTGAAGTATGTTGCTGGAATTTCAATTGGGATTGCATTGAATCTATATAGCAGTTTTGGAAACTGAATCTATATAGCATTTTCACTATATTGATTCTTCCTACCCAGGAGCAAGGGATGTCTTTCCATTTCCTGCTATCCTCTTCAATCTCTTTTTTTCAGTGTTCTATAGGTTTCAGAGTAGAGGTCTTTGATTTCTTTTGTTAGGTTGGTTCCTAGATATTTGAATTTTTGGATGCTATTGTGAAAGGAATTGTTTGCCCCTTTTATCTCAGTGAGTCTGTTTTTTGTGTACAGGAAGGCTATTGATTTTGGTGTGTTGACCTTGTATCCAGATACTTTTCTGAATTTGGTTATTAAGTCTAAAAGACTTTTGGTGGAGTTCTTGATGTAGAGTATCATGTAATCTGCAAATAATAACAATTTCACTTCTTCATTTCTTATCTTTATTCCTTTTATTTCTCTCTCTTCTCTAATTGCTGTGGCTGTTTCCAAAGTAAATTGAACAGCAGTGGTGAGAGTGTACATCCTTGTCTTGTTTCTGATTTTAGTGTGAAAGATTTAAATTTTTGACCACTTAGTATGATATTGGCTATTGATTTTTCATAGATGGTTTTTATAAGGTTGATGTAGAGATCGTCTATTCCAAATTTTTGTAGGGTTTTTTATCATAAATGCACACTGGATTTTGTCAAATATTTTTTCTGCATCTATTGAGATAATCATATGGTTTTTATCCTTGGCTCTATTAATATAGTCTATTACATTTACTGATTTGCGTATGTTGAACCATCCCTGCATCCCTGGGATGAATCCCACTTGGCCAGGGTGTATGATCTTCTTGGTGATCTTCTGCATTCCCTTTGCCAGTATCTTACTAAGGAATTTTGCATCTATTTTCATTAGTGAAATTGGCCTATAGTTCTCTTTTTCAGTTGGTTCTTTCTCTGCTTTTGTGATCAACATGATGCTTGGTTGCAGGAATGAATTTGGGAGTATTGCTTTCCTTTCAATTTCATTGAAGAGTTTAAACAGTAGTGGCAGTAGTCCCTTCCTAAATGTTTCATAGAATTCAGCAGTGAAGGCATCAGGGCCTGGACTTTTCTTAGTTGGTAAGTTTTTTATTATGCTTTCAATTTATTGATATTTGGGTTGTTTAAAATTTTTAGGTCATTTTCATTCAACTTTGGTAATTCATACATATCTAGGAATCTGTCCATTTCTGTATTTTCCATCTTATTGGCATATAGGTTCTTGTAGTAGGTATTGATCCTCTGGATTTTTTCTGGGTCTGTGTAATTCCACCCTTTTCTTTCCTAATTGCATGGATTTGGGCCTTTTCTTTCCTTTTTTGATAAGGTTGGCTAAGTGTCAATTTTGTTTATTCTTTCAAAGAATCAACTCTTGGATTCATTGATTTTTTTTGTATTGTTCTCTTAGTCTTGATTGCATTGATTTCTGCTTTGATCTTTATCATTTCCTCCCTTGTATGAGCTTTGGGTCTTCACTGCTGTTTTTCTAGAAGCTTTAGGTTCAGCATAAGTTTAATTGAGCCCACTCTGTTTTCCTAATATGAGTAGTCACTGCTATGAATTTCCCTTGTAAGACTGCTTTCATTGTGTTCCATAGATTCTGATATATTGTATTGGCATTGCCATTTAATTGTAGGAACTTCTTGATTAATTTCCTCTGTGACCCATTGATTATTTCGAAGACTGTTGTTCAACTTCTGTTTATGAAATTCTTGAAGTTTATTTTGCTATTGATCTCCAATTTCATCACACTATGGTCTGATAATATACAAAGGATAACTTTAATTCCTTTGCAATTACTTATACATATTCTGTGAACATGTATGTGGTCGGTTTTGGAGAACGACCTATTTGCAGCTGAAAAGAAGGTGTATTCTGATTTTGTGGGGTGGAACACTCTGTAAACATCTGTTAAGTTCATTTGTTCAAGAACGTGATTGAGTTCTAGTATTTTGTTGTTTACCTTTTCTCTAGTTGATCTATCTATTTGTGACAGTGGGGTATTGAGGTTGCCCACTAGTATTGTATTAGTGCTTATTTGATTTTTCATGTCTGTTAGTATTTGTTTTATATAGTTGGGCACACTAATATTTGGTACATATATATTTATGATTGTCATCTCTTCCTTTTGGATTTTTCCCCTTACAAGGATGCAGTGTCATTTGTCTCTTTTAATCAGTGTTGGTTTGAAATCCATTTGATCCTCAGAGCATATCTACTCCTGCTTTTTTTGTGTGTGTTCCTGTTGCATGGAGTATTGTTTTCCACCCTTTAACTTTCAGTCTGTGAGTTTCTTTTTGAGTTAAGTGTGTTTTTTATTTGCAGAATATTGTTGGTTCTTGCTTCTTGATGCATTCTGCCAGTCTATTTCTTTTGATTGGTGAAACTATTTACATTGATGGTTATAACTGATATGTATTGACTTATTCTTGTCATGACTTTTTCTTTTTGTTGGATTCTCCCCATTTGGGTTTAATTTCCTGTCTTGCCTGATAGGTTCATTCTGCTGGGCTTCCTGGGGTTGTGATCCTCATTGTCTTTTCCTAGGATATTGTTTAAAATTTTTGGAGTGCTGGTTTGGTTTTCCTGAATTCCTCAGGTGCTCTTTTCATGAAAGTATCTTATTTCTCCATCATTTTTTCAAGTTAGTTTTGCAGCGTACATCAGTTTGGGTTGGAGGCTGGTTTCCTTTAGGGCTTGAAATATGTAACTCCAAGTTCTTCTTGCCTTTAGGATTTGTGTTGAGAAGTCTGCTGTGATTCTGATGGGCTTTCTTTTGTAGGTAATTTATTTGTTTTCTCTGATTTTAGAATTTTGTTCTTCTGTTGAGTTTCTGGAATCTTAACTATTATATGCCTATGTGTAGATTTTTTTTTTTTTTTGATCACAGCTAGTTGGAGTCCTATATCCTTGCTTATCTGTATATTAAATTTTTTTCCCTACTTGGGAAGTTTTCTGACATTACTTATGAGAAATTTTTCTATATCATCTGCACTCTCTTTTCTTCATTATCTCTGATTAGTGTTATATTATTCTTTGCATCATTTAGCAGTTTCTGGATTGATTTTTTCATGGTCCCTTACTATTTTTAAGAAAATTTTTTTCCTCATCACTAATTGCAATCCTATCTTCTATATCTGAAATTCTGTCCTCACATTGGCTCATTGTGCTGCGTAAACTTTCAGTGGAGTATTTAGTCTCCTGGAAATCTGTTTGCATCTATTTTATGGGTTCCATTTGTTTCATATGTTGGGATTTCTTACGTTCCTCTGCTGCTGTATTGTTTTATTTGTGTTCCCTCTAGATTTACTAACCATGTCTTGCACTATTGGCACAATTGCTGTTGTTATCTGAGAAATTATTTCTGATTTTATTTTTTCCAGATCTTCTTTTGTTGTCAGTTCAAGAAATGCAGGTGGTTGAGTATCAGATTGTTCCATCTTGTTTCCTTTTGGGGTGCCTAGGTGATCTGGAAGTCTGGTTCTTGTTAGATTTCCCTTGCCTCAAGATGGCTACCACATAAAACAGTAGTCTCCTTCCTATAATGCTGTGCTCCTTAAAATGGGTGCCACATGGAATAGCAGCCTCCATGTTAAACATGGCTTCTATGACCAAGGGACAGCCTTCTACCTCCCATCATGCCTCTTTTCCCACCAAAAGAGTAAACTGATACTTGCTACCTTTGAGTAACCAGTGATGTCACAAGCCCCTCCTGGTGATGTCACAGGCTTCTCCAATCTCTTAATGCTACCTCACTCAACTCCACTGTAGCTGAGGTAAACCTAAACCCTTCTTCTATAAAAGAAGCTCCCTGTTCTGCTATGCTGCTTTTCCTTTGTTAGGAGACAACCTGGCAGATCCTCCCCACAATAAAGGCTTGTTGTAGTCCTGGTCTAAACTTGGTTTTTGGTTTTTTTTACCTGATAGTTTTGAGATTTGTTTATGTGTCTTTTCCACAGATGCAGCCTGCTGTGCTTTTGTTGAAGCAACTTTTTGCTCACCCTGTGGTCTTCAATTTTAAGCAAGTCACTGAGCAGCCTTTTCTCTGCTGCTCACCAGTACACCAATACCTGGCTTCATAATGGTGAGCTTCTGGATCCCTGAGCTTGATCCTGTTGTCTGGGCAGGCTTCTGGGTGGGACCTGCATACACTTGGGATGATGTCTAGATGTGCCTCTGGCTGTGGCCCCTATGTGTCTGTTGTCTGGGAGGGGTTTTGGCTGGGGGCTGTGCTCCCTAGTTCCTGTTGTCTAAGCAGGCTTCTGGCTAGGGACTCTGAGCGCTTACCAATGGTATCTAGGCAGTCCACTGGCTGAAGCTTGTGTGCCTGTGCAGCTCTTTACTGGGCAGGGCTTTGGCTTGGGCAGGTGTTCCTGAGCTTCTAGAGTGGGGGCAGAACCCTGGCTGCGATCCGCCTGCAGCCATGCTGCTTTGGTCCACACTGCTGCTCCCTGGGGTCTCTCATGCCATTGTCTTGTAGAAGAAATGGATTTAGTGTCCCAGAGAATTTCTTGTATTCTGATTTATCTGCTTACTTGGTGTGGCACATTCATCTGTCTAGCTTCATATGTCCTACAAACTGAAAGTTAACTCAAAAACTCAGTTAAATTTAAGGTTCAAATATTTTTGGCAAGAAAATTTCATAGATTGTTCTAGCTACTTCATGTTCTCTCATTATCAGGAAGCACACAATATCTGGATAACCCATTGCCACCTTTTTGTAGGTATCATGACTTACTTAACTAGTTCTGTTGATAGGTAGGCATTTGTGGTCTAAAATTGTTCCTTATCACAAATAACACCACAATGAGTAAATATGTATGACAGGATATATATGTATATATCCCCTAAAATTGTATTTTTGCTTCTTTGACCTAATTTATATTTTTTCTATCACTACTTTATTCTTTCTATTTTGGGTTTCAGCAATTTTATCATGATGTGTACATTGATGTGCTTATCCTGCTTATGTTTATGCTGTTCTGAGTCAGAAATGCTTCTTGAAGTTGTGACTTGATGGCTTTTCTTGCTTAGGAAAATTTTCAGTAACACATTAGAAGTAGATATGCTAATTGTCTCCTTTCTGGTTTGATCTCCTTACATAAGACTTTCCTCTGTTCTCTATCTCTCTGATGTTGATATCTATATTTTCATTCATTGATCTCTCTGTGCTTTACTTGGGATATTACCATCTGTCCCACATTTCAGTTTATTTCTATTCCACTATATTTAATATGCTTTTTAACTCATCTATCATAGTCTTAATTTGTTATTGAATCTCTAGTTTAAATTTTAAATAAACTCAATTCTCAATTTTTCCTTTTGAATTTCTTTGAATATATTGATCATAATAATTTAAAAGTGGTACTCAAAAACTCCACACTCTTGAATTACCTTAGTATAATTTCAAAGTCTTGGGTGGACTCAAATCTAGACTTCACTCACAACCAGGATTTATAGTTTTCCTTCATTCTTTAGTAGAGGCTTTCTGTTCCTAGTCTAAGGCCTGAGTTTATGGTACTTTTTCCTGCCTGCTAGATTTGGGCTCTAAATCCATTCCAGCCTTGGTTTGACCATCCCACGTGTAAGTTTCTTGACATCGTAGCCACTTCCTTCAAAATTGACAAGCACTTCTGTCAGAAAAGTGGCTTCAGTTATATGATTGTCTTCCCTGTATTTCCTTTTCTATCTTAACCTTGTTGAGACCATTTTTTGCATGCTTCATTATTCCTAATATGTTACAAATTTTGAAATATTTCTCCCTACCTTCTAGTTGTTCTCAGTAGCAGAAGTGGTCTGAATATTTATGTTTTCCATTACTGGGAGCAGAAGTACTTTTGCAACTTAAAAAAAAATTATTTTCCAATTAATGACATTTTTATTTGATACCCCCTTTTTTTTTTTTTTTTTGTACTGGGGATCAAACTCAGAGCCTTGTGCTGGTAAGGCAGACAGTAGCACCACTGAACTAAATCCCCAGCTGGATACCCACTTCTCAAATTTAAATTTTCAATTTTCTATACTTGCACCATCCCCACAATGAAATTATCTATTTCTCACAGAAGTCTCACAGAAGACCTCCAACCCAGGTCTAGATGGCTATGTAAGTTAAAAGCATTTCAGCTTCCCTGCAGAGATGTTGATTAGAAATTGTTCCAGGGAAATATATTAGTTACTATTGCTAGGACAAGATACTTGACACCCAAAACTTAAAGGAGGAGAGTAATTTTGGCTCATGGTTTTCAGAGGATTCAGTTAGTGACTGGCTGACTCCAGGGTTGAAATAGCATAGTGGAAAGCCCTGGTAGTAGAAAACTGCTCAACTCCTGACAGCAAGCAGAGTATACAGTGAGGAGCCAGGGAAGGAGATACACCCTCGAAAGCACACCTCCAGTGACACACATCTTCCAACCAGGCTCTGTCTCCTAATAGCACTTTTAGCTATGAAGTCATCAATGGCTTAATCCACTGATGACATAGTGACCCCGTGATCCAGTCATCTTCCCAAAGCCCCATCTACTTGAGACTTTTGGGGCTAGTCTAGATCTAAACCACATCAGATGTATTTTTGAATCCAGTACCAAGCTACACAGCTGAATTTTCTACCAATGTAAATAAAGCTTCTAACTGAGATTTTATTCTATCTTAAAATAAATTTGGATTGACCTGTAACTGGGACATTATGTTTAATTTATAGCTTTGTGAAACTTTAAAAATTATCATACATACTAGCCTCCCCATTCATGCCCATTACACTATGTATACATCTGCAAAGGAAATTATGTACTTTCTTACTTTATGTGATGTTTTCTAATTATACAGGCAGCTTTTCTTGTTTCTACTTTTGTGTTATATCTAAATGAATGATTGTTTCTATGTTTGGGAAATACTGCTTTCATTCAACACAAGAAAATGGAATTGCTCAAGGCAAATGGCAGAGAAATACCCAGCTCTCAGGTTGTTCCATATCAAGGCTGTGGCTGGAGTTGACTGCTGGGGTGGCATTAGTAGCCTCAACATTTTCACTGTCTCTCTTTTGTGTTCTGTGGTCTCACATTTTCTTTTACTCCCATTAATGCTTAGCGGAAATACATCAGAATCCAGAATGAGAATGGAACAAGTTCCCTGCTTCATTTCTAGCCAATTGAAAATGTCATTGACCAAATCACTTGTAGATTGGGGTAGCCCAAAAAAGCAAAGTATTGTATCTTATCAATGGCTCATCTGCTTATAAAAGGCTGTGCTGATATAGCCTATTCGTACTGGAGTAAAGGAAAATAGTCTTGGAGAAATCTGTCAGAGCAGGGAGAAAGGGCAGCTATGTATCTACTGCTCATCTATTCACCATTTTGTGTGCATGCAGGAATGTTGGGAAAGAACCATTTTGCTGTTAACCTCAAGAGAGCCGGCCCTGGGGTTAAGGAGGCTCTAACAGCCAAAGATTGAGTAATAGTTGCACTCTAGACCTATGCCAATAAGGTATTAAGGAAGTTTAGAAGAGGCCAGACTGGTGCCAAATCTACTTATCTCTGTATAAAGCCAAGGTTAGCTAAAAGACTTTTTCCTCTCTACCCTTTCCCAAGTTGGGCCATTGAGTTGCCCACCAACTGTAGGACATCACTGGCCAGTGAAGGGAAGAAAAGGTTCATTTGCTCACCCACTGCTAGGTTCATGGCTGAGGTCCCCATAAGATAAAATAGATTACCAAGAGAAAAGGCATAGCAAATCCTATGTAATGTAGGAGTCTTCAGAAATGAAGACCCCCCCCAAATCAGGGAAACCTGTGTATTTTTGTGAATAGTCATGTAGAAACATATTTAGAAGTCAAAAGGGTATAATCTGACAGTAATAAGTGGGGAGAGGGGGATTTAACAAGTCAATATTTTCAGATTCTGTTCTTTTTTTGCATCTCTATGTTTATTCTTTTCCTTTGTGTAGAGGGAGGATTCCTCTGAAATGAGAGTCCAGTCACTTACTTTAGAGAAAAGTCAGAATTCTTTTATGCTATTCATCAAGGGAGAAAGGTAGAAAGGTCAGAAAGAACTTCCTGCCTCTGTTATTTCTCTAAATGCCAAGAAACTATATTTTGCAGTCAAGTGTCCTGAATTCTGTCACCAGTTAATATTACTGTGAAAGGACCATATTCAGTAGCTTTTCAAATAATGAACATAATGCTCTTCTTTTCTTCTCTTCTAAAATTTTATATGAGTCCAGGAAGGTGTGCTAATGTAGATATTTTCTAATGTGTGGATGAGCAGCTAGAGTTGAGAATTTCCAAATTCCTATAGGAGGAGGTAAGAGAAGTATTTCAGTCCAGGGATTTAGCTCAGTGGTTCTGCCACCTGCCTCCCAAGCACAAGGACCCACATTTGATCCCCAGTACAAAAAAAAAAATGTAAAAAGAAGTATTTCAGAAGCAGACCACCACTATCAGTAATAGTGGGAAATGAGGGATTCAGAACCAGGCCACACCCCTTTTGCAGGTTTCGGATCCTCCAAAACTAATCAAGCAAAAAACTGGTTATATCGGTGACATTTTAAATTGAGCCAAATATATCTTAGAAGTCAATGTTTTGTGCATAAGACGTTGTCAATGCTACCACCCAGTCACAAAGCATCCAGCATTCAACACTGCACTAGGAAGGACAGTGATTAGAGAAAAATAAAACGGCTTCATGTTTCTATTTAGCTAATGACAAACCAGATATAGTACCAAGAACCTCTAGCAAAGAGGAAAAGTCTATAATAAAATTCTGACCAACTGTAATTAGTACATCTTGGAGAATTTATATAGCATTCTCTCTGGGATAACTTAATCCCACTCCTGAAATGTAAACTAATGAATAATGGAAGAAAATTCAGGAACTTGCTACATTTTGTTTTAGGAATAATATGAGTAGTAAGAGTAGTAAGATCTCCTAATATCAAATACTTTCTGTTTTATTCTTCTATTCTATCAAATACCTTCTATTCTTTATTAACTTTGCAGTAAAACTTCTTTCACACTTGAATACCTCCTTTCACATTTACAAAATAATGTAGACATCATCTCTTTTCCCTGTGCCACTACTATATGCTTTTGCTTTTCACACTTCAGATGAGATATTTAAAATTTGTAAATTTATTTCTCACCATAAGAACAAAATATTGACCCCCAGAGATTCTTTGATCAGCAGAAAACTTGGCACCGAGGAAAGTTTTCTTCCAGATAAGAAAAATTTAGCTATTCTTGCTCTAAATCCTTCACTCGAATTTAAACTTCCTTTGGTAAATTTCAATTTTTTTGAGCCGATTCTGTATTTTTACATCATTGCCAGGTTCTGGCTAAGGGTGATATTTCATTTTAATAAACTTTAATTGCTACATTAATCTAGTTCATTATCTGTGTGGATTGCCATTTACTGCTCTTTTAAAAATCTTTCCATTGGACTGAGTACACACAGCCTGTAAACAAAAGCAGCTGCTGAATTTGTTCAGACTATTACCACTTGGGATGTGCCATCTAGCTTTTGTTCCCAAATTAATTACGGCAAATAAAACTGATTACTCCACAATTGATGGAGCTGGTGTCTATGCAGGAGGTGCCTTATAGAAAGTGTATCACCTTATGCTCAGAACAGTTTACCTAACTCTTCCTCATGACTGTGTTTCCCACCTCTGGTAGAGATCAATTGTTAATAGCCAATTGTTTCTAGGGAATGGTAGATCATTTCCTCATGATATTGCTTACATTATAAATTCTCTTTCTCTTCTACAGAGGAGCTTTAATCAGATGCTGAGGGTGGGGAATGCCAGGCATTTCTGCCTGGTTTGAGACAACCAAACTAAAAGCAGTTGTACGCATGTCTCCTGAAGGGGATTGCAAATTTGTCTGTTGAAGGTCACTAAGGGCAATGAGTTCTCTTGAAAGGGATTGCAAATTGTATTTTGAACAGCAATACTTGTGAGAGAGTTCTGTTTAATGAAAATCAAAGGCATACTGAAATAAAAGTATGTAGTAACATTTTTCCTTCAGTTATGTTTAAATGATACCCTGAATAAAAAATGGAATTAGTAGTCAGACACCATTTTTCTCTTTGAAGTCCAATAAACTCCCTAACCATTGCTGTACTTGATTAATCTCTAGGGCTTTAAGACAATAGCATAGGATTCAAACTATGGTTTAAGTTACTATGGCTATCTCTCAAAATGTGTATGAAAATCTAATTTTAATTGGGTCATAGCTTAGTTATACAGATTCAACTGATTTGTCTCTCTTTTCCTCATCTCCCTATTTCTTTGATCAAATTCTGCCATAGAGACTTCATGGATTGTAATTGTAGGAGGATTCTGAGCATATGAGAGGCAAAAAACAACAAATAAAGCAGAATAAAGTTATTTGAAAAGAAATGTCAACTATTTTAGTATTTTTATTGGGTGGCTGAATCATTCCAAAATCAAAAGTGTTCTTAATAGAGAAGTACTAATACATGATGCTCCTAAACTCTTTGTTTCATCTAGCCACTGAGGAGGCAGCCTAATGCTCAGAAAATTGGTAATGTATGGTGTTCTTTGGTTTTCCTTTTCACTGTATTATCCTAGTTGACCATCTTCCTTCTTTTTATCTTTCTGGTTGCAATATCATTATTTAGCATTAAAGGACACCAAAGAAAATCTAAGAGCTGTGTGATTGGCTTCTTTGCTGGCATTAATTTGGCAAAGCCCAATCCCTGGTTGCATATTTTTAATCTGCAAAAAAATATAAAAGAGTTTTGAGTGAGATGGGTAGATCCCATCACCACTTAAAAACCTATCACCACTTAAAAACCAGGTAAAAGCAAGAAAAGACCTTGAACCAAAATATCTTCACAGTGGCATTATCCCAGGAGAAATAACTAGTGACTTACTAGATATTATATATTTGGAAGGACAAATAGGTCTCACCTTTACTTTTCTTTCCAGGAATTTGGTATAGCTGTCTATCTGCTGTTTTAGAAGGATATCTGGGGAGCCAGGGATTTAGAGTGGTTCTGCCACTTGCCTTGCAAGCACAAGGGCCCGAGTTTGATCTCAGGTACCAAACCAAACCAAACCAAACAAAACAAAAAAAGGATGTTTGGGAGGTCATGGCTTAGTGGAAAATTGTAGCCTATTTGGTTAGTTTAATGACTAATCTTGACTGTCAACTTGATTGATTAAGAGATTTTTAGGATGCTATGAGGAATACTTCTGGGTATGTCTGGGTGGATTATTATGTTATGACTTGGGGGCTATATCTGCTCCCTAACCCCTTCCTCTTTTTTCCTGCTCTCTCTGATTCCTGGCTGTCATGAAGTGAGATGCTTTTGTCTTCTATGAGCTTCTGCCAGGATGTTTCTGCCTCAGAGCCAGCCCATCATGGACTGAAGCCTCTGAAACCATGAGCCAAAATAAAGCCTTTCTCCCTTAAATTATTTTTAAAACTATAATCTGCTGTAGTACTAACTATATACTATATACCACTAACTATATACAACTTTTGAGAAGATGGACAAAATACTCACTTGAATAATTTCCTATTATTTTTTGGCCCAGACAAGGAGTCCATAGCGAGAGGGACTTAGCAAAATGACTAAAAGATTGGTTAAAAGTAATCACACAATATCCAGCACTCAGCAGGCACTTAGTAGACAGTTCTACCTCTCCCTTATGAAATAAGTAAGTCCTATCATTTCTATGATGTTATCAAGGGTTTTGTTATACCAAAGAACTGAAATTAAATTTTAGTTCTGTTTTATACTTACATTAATTTATTTAAAAATTCTCTTCTAGGAAAATGGATACATATTGAAGATACACTCCTAAGTGAAATAAATAAGTCACACATGTGTAAATACCGAATAGTTTCCCTGGTGTGAATAATCTGCAACAATGCATAAGATTCTAATAAGATTACTGACATTTAGAAATGAGAAGAAAGGAGCTAAAGGTGTAGGGGAGGTGGGATGGGTAGGGGAAGAGTAAAAAGGGAAAAGAAAAAAATGTGAGTGTTTTCATCCATTAAATACAGATATCATTCTTACTTGAATGAGTATAAATGAGATCATATATATAAAACATTAGCTCAGACCATAGTAGGCATTCAACAAATTTTGCTCTCCCTTTAAGGACTCAGTCATAGCCTGGGTGGCCTAGGTACTAACTATTGTCTCATTCAACTAATGTTTGTGTCTTACATACTTATAGTTAGCAATGGCTGGAAAGGGCCTCAGAAAGGTATTTCTATCCTCAGTTTTAAAGCTGGAAAAGGTTGAGTATTAGAAAGCCAAATGACTTATCCAGAGTTACAGAGCTAAGTCTAACTTCAAGACCAGTGCTCTGCTGGAGTATGACACTGCCTTTTTACCAGGGATTGAACTTGGGACCTTATGCTTGCAAGGCAGCCCTTGGAGCCACTGAGCTAAATTGCAGCCCAATACTGTCTTTTAATGTCTTTGTATTTTCAGAATATGGAAAATATCTAATGATTAGGTAAATAATGCTTGCCAATACTTCATATTTTATATTGGTAATCTTATAATTAAATTTAGTTTTTATTAAACAATTACTACTGGTGCATACTTGCATGTATTTTCATATGCCAGAATCTGAAATTTCATGCTGTCCTCAATGATTGTTAAGTTGCTAGGCAGTAACTCACCCTGCTAGGGTTAATTATGACACCTAATAATACTCATGCTGCAAACTCCTGCTTAGACTAATTACTCTCATAAATCTCTTTAGAGAAGTGTAAAATTCTCATTATTTAAATGATAAAACAACTAATCTTTCCTTTCTGTCCCTCCAAGATAATAAGATTGCCACAATCATTACACTTGAATGATATTTTATGGCAATGAATAATGCTACAAGAACCAAGGCCCTAAAGAGCACATAACCATCCCTGGAAACTGAGGAAAAGCAGAAATTTTGGAGACATTAAGGAAGAATGTGGAATGTCCAGCTTTAAATTTTTAGAGTAGGGCCAGGTATTTAGCTCAGTGGCACAGCACCGGCTTTGCAAGGACAAGGTCCTGAGTTCACTCCCCAGTACAAAAAAAAAAAAAAAAAATTAGAGGATTTAGCTCAGTGGTGTTGTTGTCCACCTTGCAAGTGCAAGGTCCTGAGTTCTATATTCTATGCCTGGTAACAAGAAACAGGAAAAAAAGAAAACCCAACAACTTTAGGGTCATTCTTTTCAATTTTAGCCTGATTTACAAAATTATAATCTAGAATGTGATCTTTGGATATGTCAGAAATATACTATTACCTATGTAAGTATTTCATTTTATTGTTCGGTCATTTATTCAACAAATACTCACACTGGGGATAAAATTATCAAAAGGGCAGACACTATCACTCCTTCATAGGGTCTCCAGGCCAGAGTATAGGCAACTACACAGACAATCCAAATATTGTATGACTTTCAAGGCTCTCCTAACATGTCATGGCTACACTTCACCATGATCTTCTTTACCCACTGCCTTACAGGTGACTTGCAGCTACCACACAGCTTAGAAACCCAAGCATGGCTCTGAGACATGAGCCGTGAACATTTGTTACATCCCATGTCTTTATTTTTTTCATCAATACAGCTATTTCACTGGTACATTAGTCAGAGCTAAACCAGGAGATAGAAATTGTACTTATTACATGGACAGAGAGATTTTAATATAAAGTATGATTTTTCTGGGTGTGGTGCTGCATGCCTGTGATTCCCACTACTTGGGAGACTGAGACAAGAGGATCAAAAGTTCAAGGCCAGCCCAGTCAACTGAGCAAGATCTTTGTTTAAAAAATGTGTGTTGGAGGATATTGGTGCTAGGGATGTAGCTCAGTGGTCGTCTAGCATACAGGAGGCTTTGTGTTCAATTCCCAGCACCTAAAATAAAGTATAACATTGTAAATGAGTATGTAACTTTTAAAAAAAGCAAAAATAGAACCCAGAAAGCAGCTGCCATCCATGGGGATGAAAGAACAAAGGTAAAAGATTGCAAGTAATAAAGTTTAGAAATGGAGGAGGGATACTTCGGAGTCCCAGATTTCTAAAGGAAAGTCACATCTGGAAGGTGCTGTTATCGCTGGACAGAGGGGTTGTGACAAAGCTGGGTCCATTCCTGCCGGGAAAATCAAACACAGATTCAGCTGCTTCTAGGAACTGCTGATGCTGAGAAGAAGATTATTCCTGAGGTGTCTTAACAGTAACAGGAAGGCCACAGAAACCCAGGAGGACCAGACAGAAAGGAGCATGTCCCTCCCTCCTGCAGCCTTGCAATCTCCCCTCTTGTCCCCTACTGACATAGTATAATGGGACCAGCTGACAAAGCAAGTGGTTTTCAGAATCTCAGTCGCAGCATCACAAATCAGAGTGAGTATTCAAGAACAAATACGAAACCAAAAAGTGCTGATTTAATAACAAGACAAAGAGCTAATAGGATGGCACTGGACTCTGCTCTCCTGAAACCACTAATTTCAAAGATACCAAAAGGTCCTCAGAAACATTCCTTGGCCTTCTTTAGAGTCCTGTGGGGACAGTTCCTCCTTTTATGTTGGGAAGGAGGCCCCAGAGAGGAAATCGCCGAGCCTTTGTTCGCATGAGCTCAGAGAATGACAGAATAACTCTTTGGAGGAGAATAGAGACATAATAGAGTAGTGGATTGCATGCTATTTTAAAACACACTTTTAAATATTAAATTTTGGTGGGTTATACTCAAGATATCAAAATATTAAAAGTATTCTAATAACACAAAAGTAGCATCAATAATCATAAATATCTAGTAGTAAAACAGGGTCTAAAAGTGCAGAAACAGAAAATAGTATAGTAAAAACCTACTAGGTATGCACTAATGGGTCCTTCAGCACTGTGTAACTATTGGTGAAAAAATATTTATCACTTGTGCATGCTCCTTTATATTTTATATTCTTCACATAACTCCACGTTTCCTGAGGACTAGCCCTGTAATGTCCTAGTCATACAACATCTCTAGTGGCCTCCTCATGTTAGGCTGTGCTTTGCTCTATCTGTATTACATGAGACATTCAGTATGACAATCCAGCTCACAGGTAACCTCATAATAGCTAGTATCCTCAGTTGTAGTAAAATTACATTTTTATAAAACAAAACTTAAGTTGTACTCTCACATACATGTCTTCACAATGTGGATGAAGGCAAGCAACTCATTTGTCCAACAGTAGCATCTGATCTTTTAAATACTATACGTGTTAGCTTAAAAAATATTGAGATGGAAGGAATACTAAGGTTTCTAACACAAAGAAATGATAAATATTTAAGGAGATGGAAATGCTAGTTACCTTAATTTGTCCTTTACACAATTCATATTTATGTCCAATTATCATACTCTGCCACAAAAATTATTGAAAAATATGTGGAGACTGTGAGTTATGGCTTAGGGAGAGATAAGGGTAGTTGCAGTGTGTCAGGGAAATGTAAAAGGATAGGGATATATAACCGTTTTTCTCATTCAGTTCCTTGGGTCCATGGATTTATTATAACTTATTCCTATTAGTGAATACTTTTGTATAAGTGACAATAATGAAACTTAATTCCATGAACTTTCATTCAGAAATATTGATGGTAGAAATATGGCAATTATACTGACTAGTAACCTTATTTTCTTTGTAAAACTTTGGGGGCTGGCCAGACCAGTCTGATAGATACAAGTGGACACTATAGATGGATTCCCTTTGTGTCCATAATCTGTCATTGTTTTAGGTTGTCAGTCAACAAGGAAAACCCAATCTGCAGCCCTGACCTGCACTGCCTAATATGATAGACATCAGTCACATGTAGCTATTTAAATTAAAGAAAGTAAAAAATTCAGTACTTGAATTACACTAGTCACACTTCATGTGATCCATAGCCATATATAGCTAGTCGTTACCATATCTGATAGCACAGGTACTTGAAAATCCTAGTGGAAAGCACTGGTGGATTATACCTACATTCAGTAGTACCATTCCTGGGCTAGTCCTGGGTCTAATTATTTCTGGAATTGTAACTACAGAAGGTGAACATTCAAGAAGATAGAATAAAGAGATAATAATTATTGATTTTCCCTCCCTTTTGTCACATTTAAAAGAGATAAACCTTCATTCCCATTATGACTAGTTATAGATTGGTGGGGTGAGAGGAGAAGGGTTATCATCAAATACTCCTATGGCACTCGTGGTAGGCTATTTTATCATAGAAAACTCTAAACAGTTCACCACCACTGCTCTAGAATATTTAGGACCTAGGGGATGACAGTTCCCAAGAAATCTACCCCTAATTATCTGAAGATTATACTACTTCAAATAGTGGTACCGAGAGTGAGGTACAAAGATTTCCCAGGACTCATGAGACATTCATGTGTAACATCTACTTGGGTAACCTGCATCTTGCCAGGGTTAAACACTCCTCAGGGATATTTTTGTACAGAATAAAAGCCACTGTTTTATCTTGAGGTGACACAGGAAGCAGCTAACCTGCCTGTTACAGAAGCAGTTGACAGATCACTCAGCAGTTACCTGTTTCCTCATATGGGCCATGGAAAGTCCTTGGAGTGCTGAGGATGACTAGTGAAAGAGGAAACTATAATGATCCATAGAGCATCACAACAGCCTGTAAAGCAAAGAAGCTTATTTCGTTCTTCACTTGGGGAACTGAGACTCTCAAAGTTTAAATAACTTGTTAAGGGTCTTATAGGGAGGAAGTAAATCTAAGATTTGGAAAGCAAACATAAACAACAACAACAACAAAAAGGAGAAAACAGAAGAAGAAGGGGAGGAGGGTGAGAATTTCCCTCTCCGTACCACACTGCCTCCAAATGAGGAGTAGAGCAGATCCTGTGAAATTTTTCTAAGGAGTCTAGACCTTCTTGTTCTATTATCAGTTATGTTATTTGGAGGATAGCAGCTTTCAAAAGCTGAAGAGATCATACATAGCTATTTTCCTATTTCCTATTAAAGCTTGGCTCTTTGCAATCGAGGGTGCCAACAGAAGCAGCTGTGTTGCTGTTGTTTGCCATGTTGACAACACACCTGTATATAAAAAGAACTTGGAAAAGCATTTCACATTCCATCTGCCTTTCCTAACTCACTTTTTATTTTCTAGGTTACAAGTCAGTTGTCCAAGGCTGAAACTCGGAAGTCTTTCTACCTTTCTCCCTTGTGACCACAGATCCCATCTACACAAACAGCTAAGCAGGACTGCACACGATCACAGAAACATTCCAAACTGAGATCAACACACTGACCTCATTTATGATGCTTGTTGGTTTTACAAAGGTTCATACAGAACAAAGCCACTATGGACATCACAGGAATGGAGGCTACCTTTCACTTGAAACTAATTTTTGAATCGTCAGTAGAAAGGATTACTTGACAGGCCTATCAGCATCATCAACTCCTTTGTGTAAAGATATGTGTTTTTTGTAGCTCACATTCTAGCTTCAGATACTAATGTCATTTTTACTTGAACCAGAATAGGGCAGTTTTCTCTTAAGCAGGAGGCTGTCATAAATGTCAAAATGAATTATAGATCCTTGGAAAACATTCTTACAAGCCTAAGATTTTTTCCTCCTAGATTTTTGAGCCCAGAACTCTACATGTGTATTTCATAAAACATGATTTTCCTTTCTGACTTGCTTTTGAATGTTTGCCTTTAATAAACTCCCCGTACAATTGCATGGTTCAATGTTACCCATGTGACTTGTCTGAAAATTTTCTACTGAGCTGTAACATGAGAAAATGTATTATTCAACAGCCATTTGTTATAATTCAGGCAACTTTGTATAATAAAGAGAGAGATGAATGAAATACATAAGTAAAACAGTAACTTATAATCTGTGTGAAAGCTAATTTGCTAATTTGATGTACAGGAAATGTAATATGTTTTGATCCTATTGAAGCATATTATGCAGTGTCTTGTAAAATCTTATTTGCAAATTTAATTTAAATTGTCTTGGAAGAGTGCTGACTGAAGGATTATAAACAAGAATGGCAATAAGTGGCCAGATGCTGGATCACCCATCTTTTTTTCTTCCTATAAATTTATTGGTACGTTTTAGGTACATATTATAATCACATTCATCATGGGGAATTTGTACCAGTACATGATATATCTTGGTTCTTGTTTTTTCCAATTCTCCTTCCCTTCCTCTCACCCCTCCTATTTATAAAGGCTTTGTTTCTGGTTTTTCCTTCTTTTTTTTATGTTTTTTCTTTTCCCTACTTTCCTCCCCCACCACCACTTGCCCTTGACAGCTGCAAAAACATGGATATTCCTAATCCCAGATGGTAGGTTGCCCCTCTTCCAAGAGCCTACACTCTATTTTCTCTGTGTACTTCTTTAACTCTGCCTAATGAAATCTGCCTTTGCCTCTTACTGACATGCCCTGAAGTTCTTTTCTGTGGCAAGAATCAAGAAACACTTGGTGGGCTGAGCTGAGGTCCCCAGTCTCTTCTTGTGGGGAACTCCTCAGATGCCATCCAGATGTCAACATCACCTAGGAGAGGATGGAGGATGAGGAACTTGATCAGATATTGAGGGTGGTAGTAGTGAGGTTCTTACTAAATTGATTCAACAGGGATTGCTAACAGTGTATGTTATAAGGAAGGTCACAGACAGATAGGGCAAGTTTCAGAAGTCTGACCAAATTTGACAAAGTAAAAATAAACAGCTTTCTTTGGATTCACCAGAGAACTGAGGCTGCAAGGGAAACAATTATATCCAGAATGTCACGGGGGAAGTCTATAGTCCCTATATCAGTACAGGGAAGAGGTCATTGAATGAATTGCTGAAAGCTGAGAGTGGTCTAACTAACCCAAGTGTAAGGAACACTTGGGAGCTATATTCATGGGCTTTCCCTTCAGGAAGCCCACCAGATTCTCCTGGTAAGATCTGGAGACATACCCTGAATATTCTTCAGGGGGAGGGGACAAGGAACAAAAGTGTTCTCCATAACAATGGCCTACTCTCCAGGGGAAGACTTTGCTAGATCTCAAATCTGAAACTCTGACCCCAAAGAAGGAAGAGAATTCCACCTGATCCTGCCCCCTCTAATGTTACCATTCAGTAAATAGAATATTCCATTTTTTTTTCACCGTTAATTGAGTTTATTGGTATATTTTAGAGATACAGTACAGTTAAAATATTCCATTTTCTAATGTTAATTGATATATTTTTCATATGAACATAAACCAACTTAAATTTTTTAAAAAAATAGCTATACTGACTCATAAAAATGAAAATTCACATTTAATGTAAGCTTCAGGTATGGTTTAATATCAGCCCTACTTTGTGGTGATAATTCCCTCAGCAGTGCCTTCACTAGTTTCTGTGCTTCATTCTAAGGTCAGCTCCCTCATGAAGGTAAATATTCTTGGCAGTTCTGGAATTCACTTTCATATCCAACAGAGATGAGTAAGAGAGTATCTTCTCTACTAGCTTTCTCCGAAGAGCAAGGCATTTTTTTTTCCCAGTGATCACCTAGAAAGTCTCCTTTAAATTTTATCAGAATACATGGGCTCCTTAGAAATAATTTGGAAGTAATCATTCTCCAGGAAATTTCATGAATTGCTTCTCAGTTTCCATCTCTGGTGGTGTGGAGAATTAAACTACTCTGACTAGGTTATAACTGCCAAGTCCATCCCTACAGTTAGACAAAGGGTTAGCTATGCATCCAGTACACTGTGCATGGAGAGAAAATCACATGAAGAGCTGGATACTTTCATAGGTGGAGATGAGCAAAATAGGAAGAAAGCAACCAGCAAATGCCCACTATCTCCATGAACTACAAAATTCAGTCATTAAAAAATTATGCCATTGAATATGGCTAGATATCCAGTTATTTCAAACAGAATGAGCCCAAAATAATTGGTTCCCCAGAACCTTAAAATTATTTAGCCTAAAACACTGGATTCCATAAGAACAGAATTTTGTAACAGACTACACAACAGTACAATTAAACATTGTGAATTTCTTCATTAAGAAAAGCACCTAAAGTAGTGCCTTGGATATTCTTCATAATGGAGTTTCCTACCACAGACTCAAACCCTTTCAGAAAGATGCATAATGCCTTTGCGTTGTCTCTAACGTGAGTAATGCTTAGCAATGCTGAAGCAGATCAAGCATACCAATTTTTGTCCCATAAAATAGATGTTCAAAGAATTTTAGAGCTCCTTTAAAAATTTTTTTTTTTTGGTACCAGGAATCGAACTCTGGTTCTTGCACTTTCAAGGCAGGCACTGGAACCACTGAGCTAAATCCCCAGCCTTTGTTTTAAGAATTTTAAATGGAGTGTGATAATAGAATTCATAGGTGCCTTATATAGGATCTATTTTTTATGTATTTTTTTGGTACCAAGATAAAGCAGTGGAGTATTATTTCTTCAAGAAAGAAGAGGAAAAGGAGAAAAAGGAAGAATATATAATTATTTTCCTTAAATTCAAATAGGAGCAACTCCTGAAGAAGACTCACTCCTCCTTACTAGATCTACAGATGTTTTTGGATAGAAGGCAAGGTCAGCATGTCCTTAAGTAAAAAGCACAACAAACACTGTAGCAGATTCCTGTGCATGATGAAGTTTGGAGGCCTTTGCTACAAGCTTTTGAACCACGCTCAGGTTATGTCTCCTGAAAGTAACTTTTCAACTTTACTGCCAGATCTTCTCCTTCAGTAAATTCCTACAGGCTTAGTTCAAGAGTCTCCTGCATTAGGCAGACTTCTTCTCCTTCTTGTTCCTTCAAGATAACACTTGCCAGAGTGTCACATGGTCTGATTATATATCTCTTTACCCTCTCATTGCTGAGTTTATTTATGTTACTAAATCATTAGCACTTAGTGTAACTGCACTTAGTAACTATTCAATAAGTATATGTTGAAGAGACTTGGCTGTGGCCTTGCTTGAGGCTTACTAGAATTATCATAGCACAGTGTGTTAATCAACTTCTCATCACTGTGACCAAATACAAATGAAAGGAGGAAAGATTTATTGTGGTTTATAGTTTCAAAGCTCGGTCAGCGGGCTCCACTGCTTTCAGAACAGTGATGAGGGAGCAACATTATAGCAGAAGGTTTTGATGGAGAAAGATGTTGACCTCCAGGAATCAGGAAGTACACTGGGTGAGAAGATTCAGAAGGGGTGCAGGCAAACAAGATCCTTCAAAGCCATGGCCCCAGGGACCTACTTCACTCTATTAGGGCCAGTTGGCTTCCTATAAAGCTCATTTAACTAATGAACTCATCAATGGACTAATGCATTGAGGAAGTTAGAGTCTTCATGAGCCAATCACTGCCCAAAAGCTCATCAGCTGGCAACCAAGTCGCCAACACAATGAGCTTTTGGGGAATGTTTTGGATCCCAACCATAACACATTTATTCAGAAGCAGTCATTTATTTAGAATTGTTATATTGTGATAGCTAATACTCATCCCTTCATTTTCTTCTTGTCCACCTGCTTCCCCCCTTCTTTATTATACATAATGACTATAAGAAAATTCCAAGCACATCTGATTACTGATATTTCCAGTGATATGTGCTTAGAATTTTGGAAATAGAATACCTCACTTTGGGCTCATGTTAAGTGTCAGAGCCTGAGAATGCCTATTTGGGGATGATACCCAATCATAAATATCTGTGCATTTTCTCAAACTCTTGAGATTTCTGAATGAATACATTTACATGTATCACATAGACTTTAATTTTAAGTTGTAGATAAGAGCCTCAGTCCTGTCTCTTACCAATTGTATGACCTTGATCAATTTAATTTTCTGTTTCCATTTTCTCATCTGAAAGAGTTGTTGTGAAGATTTAATGTGCTAGTGAATACAGAGCACTAGGAAGGATGCTATGTGTAATATGTAATAAGCATGAATTTTAAATTTTGTAATTGTAAATTAAAATTACTGACTCCAGATAATATTTGTCATTATGATTTTGAATTGATGTTATACATTGTATTGTTATTTGTGGTGAAACTCAAGTCCTTTACAACCATTTTTAGAGTTTTTCATATTGGTCTTTCTTCCATGCAGGCACTTATTTGATAGTAGCTTAATGAATTTATTTATTCATTCTCAGTAAGACTACACATTAAAGTCTTCACACTATACGTTCTGTGGGTCTCTCCTCTTTTCGACACTTTCTCTGGTATCTGTTAGCCTATTATTTGTCACTATTACAAAGAAGAAAACAAGATTCAAAGAAGCATTACTCAAGGGATGAGATTTGGCGGCCTGCTAGCAAAGTGCGAAGCCTTCTGGCACGTTAGAGGCATATTGATTCTTTATTCCATATGCTAACAATCCTATGAATTAGATGCTTTTATTATTCCTATTTTACAAATGAGAAAAATTGAGAAGAAAACAGCTTGTTTGACTGGAATCAAAAATTAGGAAATAAAAGAGGTAGAAATCAAATCCGGGTGATCTGGCACCTGAGATATTAAAAACAGCTCATCCCTGTCCTAACAAATTCATGATTCAGATCAAGAGACAGGCATGGAAACAGAAATAACATGTGCAAGTGTTAAAATATGGGTGACTTGAAAGTGCTCCTGGGACAGAGACAGGAATGATCAACTAACACACTGAAGGAGCAACAAAACGACCACATGAGTGGGGTTATCCAATCCCATCCTTCACAATGATAGAAGGATTTTCCAAGTGGAGACGAATGTAAGGGCTCTGTGGGTCATAGGATCAGTATGTGAGAATTACCAAATTAGTTGAAGAGTCCAATTTAGTTTGAGAATCCCAGAAAATTGTGGGGTTGGATACATAGGAGACACTTGAGAATGTCTCACAAGACAAAGTAGAGTGATAGATTAAACTGTTTTATGCACTGACATGGTTTAGGACACACTACCCTAAAATATGGCACCTTGGCATTTAGATAAAATAGCAGAAGCAGGAAGTTTATCAGCACTCCAAAAGCGAGTCGTTGGGCCTTATTTCCAGAAGGGCTGTTTTATGGATGGAAAAGAACCCCTTGAAGACACAGAGATGCCAAGAAGAATCTGAACAAATAGGCTTTCTTTGGTGAGTTTTCCCTATTAATACTTTTTTTTTTTTTGTCAAATCATACACTTCCGCAACTATTCCACTTCTTCATAAAGAATTTAAAAATACACGTAGTTCCTCTTGTTTCTTTAGGTCTTCATTTCTTTTCTTTCTTTTTTTTTTTCTTTTTTTGTACTGGGGATCTAACTCAGAACCTTGCACTTATGAGGCAGGACTGTGCCACTGAGCTAAACCCCCAGCCCAGGGTTTCATTTCTAAAGGATCTGATGTCATATCAAATTTATATTGAATAAATTTGTGTGCTTTTGTTTTGTTAATCTATAGTCAGGGAATTCAGCCACAAACACAATTATGGATGAGGAGCAGACATTTCTTTTCTCCTACAGCATCATGATGACGATAGCTGACTTTATCCTGTAGGAGACAGTAGCACAGTAGAACATTTTCAAGCATGGGAGAAACACAACTTAGATTTATATCTTATAAAGACCTTTCTGGTCATGCAGGGTAGCACATGCCTCTAATCTCAACACTTGGAAACTGAGGCAAGAGGATGTGAGTTGAAGGTTTGACTAAATTACACAGAAAGTTCAAGCCTGGCCTGAACTACATAAGGAGACCCTTTCCTAAAAAGTGAAAAAAAAAAAAAAAAAAAGAACTTCTGGGCACCTAAAATAATCAGGCATTTAATATGTAAATCATGGGGAGGCATTGAGGGATTAGAGGCTTTTCAAGTGATCCAAATGAGGGATAAGGTGGATGTGATTTCAGGAAATGGTGGTAGGCAATGGGTGGTTTAATGTCATCTTATTGAGTAGGGATTATGTCAGTTTGAGTCTTGATTCTGTTTTCTGAAATGCTAACAGATTTCAACTGTCATTTACAAACTTGATACATATGCCTCTCATAACTTCTACATCAATAATTAAGAAATTTAACAAAAGTGACAAGGTGATCCATGCCTAGGAATCATTTTATAATTTAGCATCAGACTCTTTTCTCTCCAATCGGATACTTTAGAATATGACATAGAATTCATCTATTTTGGCATTTGTAATCACACCTTAGCCAGACTTTAAAGTCTGATCCTAAAACATGCCCACGTTTTTTTCCTGAAACGTCTGCTTTCACTTTTCCTGAAGGTGAGCGCAAACGTTTGGCTAGTAAGCAGGCATCGTGGCATACACACGTAGTCTCAGCACGCTTGGAAGCTAAGGTAGGAGGATCTCAAGTTTGAGCCTACTGTGGACAACTTACCTACTTAATGAGAACTGCTTACAGAATTTAAAAAAAAAAATTTGAAGGCTATATAAATCAGTTCAAAAGCCTTGGGTTTAATCTACAGGTATAAAGAGACACCCAGACACTCAGACACACAGACACATG
The DNA here is from genome assembly GCF_012274545.1 of Fukomys damarensis. Taxonomy (NCBI): domain Eukaryota; kingdom Metazoa; phylum Chordata; class Mammalia; order Rodentia; family Bathyergidae; genus Fukomys; species Fukomys damarensis. Next base: position 52,719,396 of record NW_022900928.1, read on the forward strand.
CAGACATCTGATTATACTCAAAGTTCTTTCTGTTTCAAGATTTTTTAAGGGCTGGGGATTCTGCTCAGTGGTTCCGCCACCTGCCTGGCAAACGCGAGGACCCAAGTTCAATCCCACGTACCAAAAAAAAAAAAAAAAGGATTTGTTAAATCATGATACCCATGATGACGCAATGAGCAGAACTCCAACTGCTTTCAGAGTCCTGGTGTACATTCTATTTGGACCTAGAGTCCTGCCGATAAGTGTTTTCTTATCATCTCTCTACTTTGGGTTTTAAATAGTCTGGTGTTGAGAATGTTCGTTTGATGGACATTCTGTATAGTGAGTGTTGGGACTTAGAAAATCCATAAGTACAGAGCAGTGGCATACTGAGTACTTGATCTAAAGAACATTAGAACAGTATCAGAAGCCTCTTTCTGACTTTCTCCTGTCATCTTTCTCCTCTAAGGTAGCCCACAGAAACTAGGATTCCTTTATCCCAAGACAAGTCTTAGCAATTAGAATTATCTTCCCCAAAGCGAACCATAAAATCTAGAAAAATCAATCTTCCCTTGTCTTTCTGTGTAAAAGAAAACCTTCTTCTGGCTATAAGAAAATCTTCTAATCTACTATCACTGGATGGATTCTGAGAAGGTCCTCCAAGGAGGGTCTGGGGATCTCAACTCTCAATTCCACCTCATGTAGTAGTCTTGTCTGCTCACATCACAGAAAAATAATTTTATTACATGTCAGTGAGAGGCATAGGCATATGTAGTAGGCAGAAATGAAGTACAAAGTGAGACAGAAGACAGTCTGTGAGCACTCAAGAGAGACAGACAAACTATTGGGTGTATATATATATAAGTGATCTGTGAGGTATCCTTTAAGATAGATGACTAATGTACAATTATAGTTTTTCACACCAGAGCAACTATTTGGTATTTACACATGTGTGACTTATTTATTTCACTTAAGAGTATATCCTCAATAAGATCCTAATGGTATAATTGACAATGTGAAATAGGAAGAAAAGGGATAAAGGTGTAGGGGAAGTGGAAAGGGTAGGGGAAAGGAAATAAGGGAGAGGAAAAAATTATGAGAAAATGAAAAAATGGGAAAAAAGTATTTGTAAATAGGGAAGGGAGGAGGGGTGAAGGGAGGACAGGGGTAAGGGGAAAAAATGAGAACCAAGACCAGTCATGTAAAGGTACAAGATCCCAAAGATGAATGTGACTGTACTGTATACCTACAATATACCAATAAACTCAATGAGAAAAAAAAAGACAGATGACTAAGATGGTTTACCTAAAGACATTTTTGGAAATGCTTGAATCTGTTCTTTTATCTTAAAATAAGGTTGCTGTCCTGTACCCTATTGATAAGGAAGGTAAAACCTAAAACAAAACCTGTCTTAAGTGTTAGATAAAACCCTAACGGCTATAAAGAATACTCTCTGTTACCTTTCTCTTTAATCTTCCCCCTCCATATGGCTCTGTTCTTGTTATGACAACCCAGTTCCTATAGACAATGGTTTTACCACATCCCATTTTTATGAGAGCCTATTTTTCTTCATCTGACCAAAGACATTAGATGTGCTAAGTTACAAAATGTCACTGCTTAGTTTACTTTGTTCTACTTCTGTAATTTTGCTTATAGGCCCCTCCTACAACTCAGACTCTGGAGTCACAAATGCCTCTGAGCTCACTGGTGTAACAAACCTTGGTTATTCTCCACCTCTCCCAAGTGCCACTCTGTTCTTTCTTGTGCTGTTCCTGTGGTTCCACTATCAACTAGGTTAATTTATGGACTTACATAGTATCTTTAAAAGATTTGGCCTCTTCTGGGTGTCTTGTCCAAAGAGTTAAAGACATCGTATTACACTGATACATACAAACTTATTTTATAGCAGCATAACTCATACTAGCTAAATCTTATAAACGATCTATATGTTTATCAACAGAGGAATAAAATGATAAAGAAAATGCGCTATTTACACACAGTGGAGTACTATTCTGTAATAAAGGAAGATAAATTTGATTCATTCACCAGGAAACAGATGTATCTTGAGACCATAATGTTAAATGAAATAAACACACACAAGTTTAACTATCACATGGCTTCTCTTGTTTGAGAAACCCAAATTATAAAGAGCAAAACAAATGATAGGTAATAAGAAGTCGGATAAATCTTCCTCAAATGGGAGAGGCATGAAGAGATGGAGAGAGTGCAGAGGGAAAGGAAGGAAAAGGAATGAAAAAAGGAATTAAGATGTGCTATGTACCAACTCCACATAAGGAAGGTATATATTATGTACTGCAAACTTGTACTAATAAAAAGGAGATTTGGGTGTGATGGGCCTAGAAGAAAAAAAAATAGTCTTAGGGCATATAAAGAAGCCTAAAGCATAACAATATGGAGTAAAAATATGAAAAACTTTGCATAACTGTGACCATGTCTTAGGGCTATAGTTTCCTTGTCTCGTTCTACTTGTATTATTTCCTCTATCCTACCTCACTACCTTAACAGTACATTATAGCACCCTCATTCTAGAAGAGGTCTTGCCCTGTACCCAGTGTGGGGCCGGCCATGGCCTGCTGGCATTTGACATTGGAAAAATAACTTCTACCATTAAGACATTGATACAATCTATGTAACATTTTTTCCTTTTCAAGGACTCTTGTGTATTTATTTGGTTTTTCTGAGACAGGGTCTCAGCTATGCAGATGAGACTGACCTGGAGCTCAATGTGTAATCCAGGCTGGTTTTATGGGATTACAGGCTGGCACCACCACTCCCTGCTCAAGGACTTTGTTAAATTTGTTTGTTCTTTGACCCTGTGATGGCAGGAACTCGAAGAGATAGCCAAAGATCTGAAAGTCTCTGTAAGAGTCAAAAAATCCAGTCTTTGGAAAATCCAGTATTTGCATACAAATAGTTGCTTGGTGCTTCCTATTGGTGTGCCTTTAAAAATAGCTGTTTCTGTAAAATCAGACCTCTTGTCTCCACACTATTGAGTGTACTGTCTTTTTTCAATCCTTACTCCCCAACTCAGGCACATTCGTGTTGTGACGGCTGGACTGCCACAATCCAGGAGGAGTGAATGCTGCATAAAGGGGTCAAGAAGAATTTGGACAGGGATTTTGTTCATCACGTTTTTACATGGTTACATGGCTATACATTCATCTTTGAGTCTAAATATTATAGGTAGCTAAATTAGGTAGAAATTAATTTATAGTTGGACAGGGACTGGGCTCAAGGAAGTCAGTGAAAAACAAAGATATCAGAATAAAGACATTAGACTGGAGGCACATCTGAAGAAGGCAAGGCCTCAAGATAAGTCACAGTGGCCAGATTTGCATACTTCCCTAAGGGATATATGGAAATTTGAGATTATACCATAATTGGTAGCACCCAGTGCATTAACTCCAGATATGTATCAGACACCCAGGTGGGTGACCAGGACAACTGAACCCATCCCTTCCCAAAATGTTCCTGTTTTAGAAGTCATAGATAAGCCAAGGTTAATGATGCTAGACCTATACCCTTGCTAAGTGTCCTGCTTCCTTAAATTAGCTAAACAGCTATACTTGTAATCTTACTGGTTATTTATAATTTGACCCATGTCATATCCTCATTGTAATTTTGCTGTATAAATTTCTTCTGACAAAGGGCCTTGGTTGCAACCCACAGAAGAAGCTCCTGTCCCTCAGGAGCTATTCTATTCCTATCCTCCAACAAACCTTTCCTATTCTTAACTTCTTTTTTTTCTTTGGAATTCATTCTTTGATTTCAGGCAATGTGAACTCTGCACATTTGACATCTATCAGATTGAGAGTTATCTTTCTTTTATATCATAACCTTAAAAATAGAATGTTTTCCCTGAATCTTTGACTTCATTCTAAAGACTTCTGTCATGTAAAATTCTGATTAAATAAATCTGTAATACTTTCTCATGTTAATATTTTTTACATTTATAGGAGTATTAGCTGTGACTCCTGTGATGGGTGAGGAAACAGGTTGCAACTTTCTGCATTACACTACTTAGCAAGATTTAAAATGTAGAAGATGTAGCAGATTTTAAGAATGAGTTTAATTTTGGATGTTATTACATTATTATTAACCTGAAGGACAGAAATAAGAAGGTACTCTGAATTTTAAATAAAAATTAATTGGATGAAGTCCTCACAAGAAAACAATGAATTCAGGAGACTGTTAAAAACATGTGTTTGGAGTTGAGAACAGCTATAGGGGATGGAGACCAAAGCAGAATAAAGACCAAAACTATAAGCCAGTGGATTATAGCATCTGCCCTTGCTGTGACCTTCAGTAGAATTGTATAAAGTGTTTGAATATTAAAGTTGCCAGAGCACTGAGACTGGCTCATTTTATTAATTCAATGAAACTAATCAGGCAACACCACAGTTAACAACTCTCCTTATAAACCCAGCAGGGAATTTTCTGATCCCAGGCAGAATACAATGGACATAAATTTGCACTGTGAATTATAAAAGGATGCAGAAATTCTAAACCAGCCCTTAACTGAAGGACCACAGGAGGCCTAATTGTCTGCAGGCTTCTTTCTTCCTGCTTCTCAAGGTCTGGGAACTAATTTCAATTGCTGATTATAATGGTCATTTCTTCTGTATTTGAGTGCTAATAACAAAATCCTTCAAGGATTTCACAAATTCCATCAAGTGTTGGGGGTGATGGAGCTACATAATCAGGAGAAACTTCCACTCATGACTGAGGGCACAAAGCTTCTACTGGATAGAAAAGGCTGCAAGGAACAAGCTGAGAAGTTAGAGACTAAACTGGCCAACATTCTAGAAGCAGAAAGTTTCATTCATTTTTCTTTAACAGTTATCTTAAAATATAAGCCAGGAAGGGCCAGGGATTTAGCTCAGTGGTTCTGTCACTTGTAGTGCAAGGATCCGAGTTCAATCTCCAGTACAAAAAAAAAAAAAAAAAAAAAAAAAAAAAA
>NW_022900928.1:52724619-52733511 GCF_012274545.1 Fukomys damarensis
AAAAAGAAAAAAAAAAAGCCAGGAAGATTAAAATACTTTTATGACTCTTTGGAATGAAAATAAAATTCACAAATATGTGAAAAGACACCTCAAAACCTGGAGCTAATTATAGATTACTTACTCAATTCAGAGTTTGGAATAAAGCAATTATTAGCAACCCTCAAAAATTTAGTCATTGCCTGACAAATTTGTATTTATTGTGAAACTTATAATTTTAAAGAAGTAGAAATGTGTTTAATTTCAAAGGCAGACAACCAGAATTCTAATTGGAATACATTCTTCTGCTGTGCCCTTACCCAAGACATGAAATGGCAATGAAGTCCAAACAAGATCTTTATTTTACTGGCTGGGACCTACCCTCCAGTGCAACTGGCCATGGAGCCAGGTCCCTAGCTGAAACTGAGTACAGTTTATATAGGAAGAGAGAAAAGAAAAGAAAAAAATTTCCCCCTCCCCCACCTCCCTTTTACCTCAATGCAAACTTCCTTATCTAAGCCTAAAACACATTTACAGAAGCAAGAAGGAATGCTAAGACATCTGGGACCTCTCCTATAATTAGTTAAAGGCCTCTCCTCTTATCTTAACCAGAATAGCATGAAATGTTTTAGCTAGGGAGTGGTTTTTCTCACAGGAAAATTCCTGAGTTCAGATAGGGATCAGATAGTGCATCTGGCAGGCGAGCCTCATAAACCCTTCTTGCTATATTAGTTTTATGGTAGCCATAAGCACACTTCTGGGTCTCTAAAGGGGCAGTAGGTGGGTTTTAAACAAAATGGAGTCTCTTATGTCAATCCAAGTTTCTCACTTCTTTTTTAAATTTTATTCATATGTTTTACAAATCTTTGTGATACTGGTCAAGTGATCTAAATTCTGTGGACCTCAATTCTGTCTGCATAAAATAAAAGAATTTGATGAGGTGATATTTATATTTATTCTGGTTGTGGTACTCCTGTATTGGTCAGATTTCCTGTTTCTAGGACACATATATGACAACCACAACCTAAAGGAGAAGAGGTTAATTTAGCCCACAATTTCAGGGGATCAGTGTATAGTCAGGAGGCTCTTATGAAAGAAAGACATGATAGATCAAAGCTGCTTGGTTTATGGTGGTCAGGAAGCAGAGTAGAGGAACAGTGCCAAAGAGGAAGGGCAGAGGGATCAGATATAAACCCAAAACATATGCCTTCATAGCCTAGCCAGATACATCCAGAAATGCATTTAACCAAACCCCTTGGTAGATCTCCAAAATAATCAAATTGATACTGTTCCTTAACCACCAGAAACGCTATAAAAATTAAAGGTGGTTATTACAAACTGTGCTGCTATAAACATGGGTGTGCATACTTCTCTGTGATATGATTCTTTTAGTTCTCTTGGGAAGATACCCAGCAGAGGGATGGCTGGGTCAAATGGAACCTCCAGTCCAAGCTCTTTGAGGTATATAGCCCATTTGTCCATCCGTTGGAAACTGGATAAAGAAGATGTGGTTTTTCTATAAAATGGAATATTACTCAGCCATAAAGAACGAGAAAATAGATTCATCATTAGGAAAATGGATACATATTGAAGATATACTCCTAAGTGAAATAAATAAGTCACACATGTGTAAATACTGAATAGTTTCCCTGGTGTGAATAATCTGCAATAATACATAAGATCTTAATAAGATTACTGACATTTAGAGATGGGAAGAAAGGAGCTAAAGGTGTAGGGAAGGTGGGATGGGTAGAGGAAGGGTAAAAAGGGAAAAGAAAAAAATGTGAGAGAATGAAAAGATGAAAATAAAGAGTTTGTAGATGGGGAGGGGAGGAGGGGGTGAAGGGAGGGCAGAGGTAAGGAGAAAAAATGAGAATCAAGACTTGTCATGTAGAGGTACAAGATCCCAACAATGAATGTAACTGTACTGTATCCCTAAAATGTACAAATAAACTTAATTAAAGCTGAAAAAAATTAAAGGTGGGTGCTACTAAAACAAAACAGTTCTAATAAATTTTATTTACCTCTTAAATACTCTAATGTTGACATTCATGGTGGTATAGGCCTATAGTCTCAATACTCAGGAAATGAAGCCAGGAAGATAAAGAATTTGAAGCCAGTCTGATCTATATAATAAGATTGTGTGTTAAAAAACAAAATTAAGATCAAGGCAGGAGGATTGAAAGTTTGAGTTTGGCTGGGCAACTTAGTGACCTGTGAGGTCCTTCCTCAAAATAAAAAGGGGGAAAAAAAAGGATTGGGAATACAGCTTGCAACAAAGACTGGGGCTTCCACCCCATATACTGTAAAACAACAAAAAAAGGAAATATTATGTATATGTGGAAAAAAACATGATGTAATGATGAAAAGTTAATAAAAATACTACAGTAGGGAGAATTGGACTATGGTGTTAAAAGCTGATAGATAACAGGAGTGCTATGAGAACTCCAAATTTTAAGTCTGAAATATTTTATTTGTAATATCTTAGACCTAGAGTGCCCTTTTTCATGGTTTTGGTTGTGAATATCCCCCAAAAGTGTCCTGCCATAATGTGAGCAGCTTTTTACCCTCCCTGCCTCTTTACCATGCCAGCCAACTATGGTTAAACCTTTAAAAAACTGGGTGCCAAAATAAACCCCTCTTCATTTAATTTGTGGATGTCAGGTATTATGTCCCAGTAATCAGAAAGTTATTAAGACAAATTTTGGCATGAGAGAAGTGGGATTGTTGCTGTGACCCTACTTGACCATGTAGTTTTGAATCCTTTGGAATTGGTTAATTGGAGGACTTTATAAAAGTATGAAGATATGGAACAGAAGAATGTTAGAATGCTTTAAACCAAACTTGATGGGAAATTCTGAAAAGTGCTCCAGATACTAGAAAGCTAAGAGGAATGTAGACAGTAAATGCCAGGCTAAGGAGGTTTCAACTGTGAAACAAAACTCTACTTGCAGTTGAACTCAAGGCCATGTATGTTACACTCTGACTGAAAATTTGTCTATATTTTTCTAATGTCCCAAGACTTTGCAAGGCACTGAGATTAAGAGAAGTAGACTAATTAATCCTGGGAAAGAAATTTTGAAGGCAGCTCAAAGTTCAGGCTGTGGCATGGGTACTTCTGGTTGCTTCCCAGCAGTGAGAAACAAGAGCAAAACTTCCATTTAAAAGTTTTCTGTTTCACCCAAAATGAAGCACCTGTAAAGTTAAGGCAAAGAAGAAATGTAGAAAAGTTTAGCATTAAGAAGAAGCCAAATATTTGGATTAGGACAATACTAAAGACATGATGATGGCATTTCTGGAATCAGCAATATCATACCCTTCATAAGCTCAAAGGTGGAAAACTATAAAGCTTTCATTTGAGAAGAGAGTCCCATGCCCTACTGCTTGAGAAGTGCTCCCTAGGGCATTGATTTTCTGGGATTTGTTTTGCTTTGGTGAGCCATCCAGGTACTCAGAGTCTTCTGCAGACAAGATCCAAAGGGTCATGGCTACTGCTTGAGCTGACAGTGACCTTGGGATCACCCATATGGTGCTGGACTTCCAGGCATGCAGAATACAAGAATCATAGGATTAGAGAAGCTTCCACCCAGACTTCAGAGGAAGGTCTGAGAGGTTAAACAATGTATTTCTGAGGAAGCACTCTGTGAAGCTGAGAAATTTAAACCAAAATTTAATTTGAGCCCCTAGGAAGTGGAGATGCCAGAAATACAGAAAATCTCCTGAGGAAGGCCACAAAGAGTAGACAGAAACAATCCAAGAAATAGGCAGAAGTCTGTAACCATCAACACCATAGTGAAGGTCTGCCCAAGCCGGTTGGAGCTTACATCTTGTCACAATTTGTACCAGTTGATGGAAAGGGAAATATAGGATTTAATGTTTGCATTGCTGGCTTTGATCTTGCTTTCTCCAATTCCTTTCTATCCTTCTATCTCTCTCATTTGTGTTGATACCAGGGATCAAATTCATGACCTTGCACTTATGAGGAAGGTGAGGTGCCACTGAGCTAAATCCCTGGTCCTATCTCTCTCATTTGAAGTAGGGATATTTACTCTGTGTCATTGTATGCTGGCAGTGCTTAACTTTCATTTTTATTTTTACAGGGGCTCACAGCTAAGAGTTTGTCTTGAGTCTTAGAGAAGACTTTGGATTTGGACTTTTTAGCAATATTGGAACTGTTAAAACTCTGATTACTCGTAGAGATGGATAAATGAATTTTGCCTAAAGAGATGCCCATGAGTCCTTTGGGGGCCAGGAGTAGCATGTTATGATTTGGATCTGAAATATTTCCCTGAGCTCTCATATGATCACAGACAAGGCTTCTGAAATGTGGTTGGATCATCCACTCATGAGTTTAGCAGTTCATTGAGCTGTTAGGAGACGGGACCTGGGCAAAAAGACAGGTTTACTGAAAACATGACCTGGAAGGTATCTATCTTCCTCCCTGACTCCTCTTTTTTCTCTCTGCTTGACCACCATGACATGTGCAGCTTTCTTCCAGCATACCCCTTTGCTATTACATTTTTGCCTTGGAGCTATCTGACTATGGACTGAAACCTCTAAAAACCAAGAGCACAAACAATCTCTTCTCCTTTAAATTGTGGGTATTGAGTATTATGTCTCAGTAATGAGAAAATGACAAAGACATCACCCAAAGGCTCATGTGGTAATGGCTTGGTCCACAGCGTGGCACTTTTGTGAAGTAGTGGAACATTTAAGAGGTGAGGCCTCATGGGATATTTTAGGTCATTTATAGTGAATTGTGGCACCACAGTCTCTTGTCTCTTTTTGTCCCTGGCCATGAAGTGAATCGCTTGCTCTGCCTTCCACCATGAAGTCCCACCACAGGCATAAGCAAGAGTCAATTAATTGGTCATAGACAAACCTTCCAAACTGTACACCAAAAAAATCTTTTTTTTTCTTTTTATAAGTTGATTTATCTCAGGTATTTGTTATAGTTATGGAAAGCTAACACAATGCTCTTATATCTTAAATGACTGCTTAATTTATATGTATTTTAAAGTTGGGAGTGTAGTAAGGGAAAAATGGGGAGTTTTGTATAAATTTTCTAACCCTATCAAAGGATTAATAATAAAACAGAATTAAAATGGAGCCAGAACTAAAATAAGCATCAGAAATGTTTTCATGCTTAATCATATATTTCCTTTTCCACTGTCAATTGGATAACTATCTACATTATAATAATAATGTAAACTATATACCATACTGAGTATAACTATATGTCAAATGTTGCACTAAAGGCTTTGCAGTTTTGCACAGTTCACTGAATCTTTACAGCAATTCTATAAAATAGCCACTATAATCAGTTACATCTAATAAAGGAAGTAACTGATGTTTTTAAGTCCTGTTAAGTAATCTACCAAGGAAGAGAATACATAGCTAATAAACAGAGTTACAATTCAAACTCAGGTATGTCTGTGCTTAATGTCAAAGTTCTTGGTCTCTGATATTTTCTATGATCATATTTCCTGTTTTCTGTTCCTTGTCTCTACACCTCGGTAGATGTCATAATGATTAGTGAAGACTCAAAGTGGGGTAGTAAGCATTTCTTGGCATAATATACAAGTGTACAGAGTCCTTAAGTGAACCTCATAAATATCTGTTGGCTGATATGTATGAATTAATTTTACTAAAAAATAATTCCCAAGGAAAATTTACTGTCTAGAATTTTACTAGTGATTTAATCCAGTGTAAACACTGATATGATTTTACATAAAAATAAATATGTGGATGATGAGTTTCAGGGCACATGTCTCCAAAATATGACTACAGGAGATTAGAATATCCCACCAGGAAAAATATATCTCCTTAGGTATTGATTATTGGAGTTGGTTGTTCAAGAAACTGCCAAAATAAAACCTTCAAAAAGTTACTGTGTTATGAAGTAAATTTACATCTGATTTTTATTAGTAAATACTTTTGTACCTAGAGGAAAGCTGCTCTAAGAAAACTTTTATGACTTGAGAGGTATTTACCTGCAGAATCATGCAATGTTTCCTCATTTCCTTCCCTCACCTTCCCATAATTTGTCTCAGCCACCCATCAGAAGTCATGAACCTTTATTTCTTTTCTGTAGCTCAAGATGACATATAAATTGTTATTCTACTTAATAAATGTATATAATTAAAATAATAAAAATAACTTCAATCATTTGACTGTTTCTTTGAATCTTGTATTTTTGTAGGACTTCTGTGCATATATGTGTGATTAAAATTGTTTTTCTCTTGTTAATCTACCTTGTGTCAATCTAATTTTTAGACCAGTCAAAGAACATGAAAGACTAGAACGAAACAGTTTTTCTCTGACACCTGGATTTGAGTTCTACTCTATGAAATAAATCAGCTAATGTAAATAAGTGTTAATTCATCTTCCATTTTCACCATTCAGCTTTCTGAAGTTCTCATCTGACATCTAGTTCATGAAGTACCTGCTGTCTTATCACTGATGCTTCTGCCAGTTTCAGCCAGCTCTGGCCAGTTCTCCTAGTCCTTTGAAATCTCCAGTTTTGGGAGCCTAGATTTCATACTGCTTTGTACAGAATTACCTATGTTAATTCTATGATCTTGTTTTTTAATTTAATAAAATCCCTGCCATGGCAAGCATCACCTTGTTAGCTCTGTATTTTCTGTAACCTTACCAAAGGTCTGTATTGTACTAAGTTCTCAATAAATATTTGATGGTAGTACTAGAAGATTCTGTGAGAATCAAAGGCAATTGCTACTTTTCTGTAGTGCATCTTGAAATAGAGAGGAAACTTCAGGTTTAAATGCCCTTGATTTATCTATAAATTAGGATTTTATTATGGTATACCTCTAAAACATATAGCACAGCCATTTGAAGATTTTCAAAACAGTTTGTGTGTGTGTGTGTGTGTGTGTGTGTGTGTGTGTGTAAATACCCTTTCTCCACACCCAAATTCATCCCTTTCCTACCTTTGACTACATCTCTAATATCTTTAAACAATTCTAGAAAGTCTTGAAGAAAATACTCTATTACAAATATAATTAGCTTGCATCATCAAACTTCTAACTGGGGTGACTTGTGTCTATCTAGACTATATTGGTGTTACCACTTCTCTTATCCCTTGGGGAAGTATGTAGGCCTTGACATTTGTCTTATTGAGGCCAGCCTCTAACAGATGCACCTCCAGCTACATTTATAGTGTGTTTTCTCTATCTTCAGGGCCCAGCCCTAACTGACTGCCTATAATATTTTTACCTAATTTAGCTGTCTATAATACTACCAGAATAATATAAATAAAATTCAATCCTAGCTTTCAACAAACATCCATGTGGTGAATGTTGTATGCTTATAAGTGGTTTAAATCAAATTAAGAATCTTAAAAAGCTAGTAAAGCCTATGTCACAAGGCAAGGTTCAAGGAGGTGTGCTAAAAAAGAGATAGGGACCTCTTAGCACCCCACCCATGGAGTAGTTACAGTTTCACCAGCTTATATCATAGAAACATAATTTTAGCATGTGAGTGTGAGTACTCATAGAGATGATTATAACCTAGGGTTAAGAATATCCAGTATTTTGAGGTTGTCCTCAAGAAGGCAGGAGCTAGAATTATATTCCTGAGGTCTGTCGTGTTACCTATTAGTGTGCTAGGTTATAATGCAAATTATTTGCATGTGTTTGAAGTTTAGAGACACAGCACATAACCATGCTATTTCCTTGGATGTAGAAGTCTGCAGAACTTGTGAAACAATAGTATCAGAGGAAAAGCATAGGGTCAATTTTGAGGTGACAAGCATGGGGCCCAATATATAGGCTTATTCTGTGGGACTGTATAATTTTGTAATCTTAAATCCTAATCTCACCTGTGATTAATTTAAATTAACAGGTGAACATTTAGTACTTCTGGGTAAATAGATAAAGATTGTTTCACTACTTGTCTGCCCAGAAGGAATGTTTTGAAAACCTTTGGACCTTCTGTAAAGCATCTTGAGTATAGACCCCCCACCCTGCCTATCCCCTTATGAAAAGGACCTCAGCCCCTGAGCTGGTGCCTCCCTGAGCTTCTTGGCTCTGTGATTGCCATCTGGCCAGACTAGTAAAGGTCTGTTCCCTTTCCAAAATGTCCTGTGTGTTCCTTCCCGGGTGAATCTCATGTCTGTTGAGCTCTTCGGAGCAGTAAAGTCAAGCTCTTTGGAGTGGTAGAATTGAGCTCCTCGGAGTGGTAGTAAGGCCTTAGGTCTTACAATTCTATCTTTAAGATTTAAGAATATTTGAAGTGAGTTTCCTGAAAAGGAAAAAGGCACTGTCACCTTGGGTAACTTTGTATCCTGAAACTGATTTTTAAAAATAAAATTTAAGGGCCAAGAATTTAGCTCAGTGGTTCTGCCTGCCTCAAAAGCTTAAGGTCCCAAGTTCAATCCCCGGTACCAAAGAAGAAAATAAATAAACAAATAAAAATTAAAAGTTATGATTTTTCTTGTCTTCTTTCTACCTACATTTATTTCTTCTATGCTACCTCTGGAGGATACACCTGGAGTAACTAAAGATCTTTCAAACTCTTCTCTGAACAGGGTAAAAAACATGACCAGAGAAATGGAGTAGGTTTTCAAGATCTCACATGAGTCATTTACAAAAACAAGGTCAGAAATATGGTTGAGCACATAGGTGCAAGGCCTTTTAGACCTATCATAGTTCTAGAAGTGACTCATTTATCACCATTACTTTTGCATTGTGATACAGCCTTTCATGTGTAAATTATGGTCTCCTAGTGAGTGGGTATGTGATGCAAATGGACCTTTAAAACATAAAAGACAGTCCGCTGTGGTGGCCCACGCCTTTAATCCTAGCACTCTGGAGGCTGACACAGGAGGATTGCTGTGAGTTGGAGACCAGCCTGGGCTACATAGTGAGTTCCAGGTCAGTCTCAACTACATATATA